>NW_017307719.1:337566-406226 GCF_000935625.1 Nanorana parkeri
CTCGATCCTTTCCCGGCTCTCTGCCGTGATAGGGGAGGGGCTGGATTCCCCCCCTCCCCGCTCCGATCCGCCAGCCCTGACTGGCGGAACGGACGGGCGGGTACAGCTGGCTCTGCCTCTAGATAGGCAGAGCCAGCTGTCACTCACGCAGCTGGGCGGATCCTGGCATAATTGTCGGGATCCGCTATCATTCCTCGTTTTTTCTCCTGGCTGTCTCTCCTTGCTCCTCTCTTTCCAGGCTGCCTCTCCTCGCTCTCTCTCTCCTGGCTGTCTCTCCTTGCTCTCTCTCCTGGCTGTCTCTCCTTGCTCTCTCTCCTGGCTGTCTCTCCTTGCTCTCTCTCTCCTGGCTTTCTCTCCTCTCTCTCCTGGCTGTCTCTCCATGTCCACATTCAGTAAGGTGTTGGACCTATAGATTGCACAATGGCTGGGGTCCTTGCCCCACTTTGGAATAACCCTAATGTGTAGGGTGGTTGGTATAGCAGCCTCTGGGGGGGAAAGGGGGGTCTTCTTGAAGGTTTTATAGTAGTGAAGAATCGGGCAAGTTGGGCCTGGTCTCTTTCCTGTTTTAAACTGAGAAAGTGCTTTGTGTACTTTCGGTTGTATTGGGAGATCTAGGTTATGTACAGTGTTTTAGGCCTGGTTCACACCTGGGCGTTTTACAGCGCGTTCCTACATGCTGTAAAACGCTCTTTGTGAAAACCAATGATAGCCTATGGTCATGGTTCCCACCTGGGCGTTTTACAGCGCGTAGGAACGCGCTGCAAAACGTCCTACGCCCAAAGAAGCACAGGAGCTTCTTTGGGGTGTTTTCTGTGCGTTTCCATTGGTATTCCCGAGTGTGGATCGGGGTTAACAAAGCGGTAACCCCGAGCCACGCTCGGGAATACAGCGTACAGGTCTTACCTTGTCCGCGATCCCCGCTGTGTCTTCGGCGGCTGCCGACTTCCGGGTTCCGTCCCTTGCGAACGGCCGCGTCGCAGGGGGGCTGAGCCGGCTGGAAGTTTAAAAGTGAAACTAAAAAAAAATGTTTTTATTTCAAATAGAGAAAATAAAGCAAAAAAAGATCTAAAAAACGCTCAGGTGTGAACCCAACCTTGGGGGCGAGGGACAGAGACCACAACCCCATCTGCTTGTTTATGGGGCCTTGACCAACCCCCCAGAGCCCATGGGATTGAAGCATAGGAAGTAAGAGTAAGTTTGGGGTTGGTCCCATTAGAGGCTTATTTGAGTAAGAAAAAGAAACGGGAAGAAGGAAAGGTGAGAGGTTAGTGTGGGGACTGTATACATCTGAGAGGAGACCTCAAGTGTATAAAAAAATTAAATATACAGAAGTGGGAGCAGAGAGCTTTCCCACCTGAAGAGGAAGGCTGGATTACGTCAGCCTGAATGATTGGATAGAAGCTGTGTAGTGTGGGACTTGGTCTAGCAAGGCCCTCAGGGGAGAGGTCTGATGATGTAGTGAAGGCATGTTATCTTAAATGTGGGTAGAGGGGAATTGGTGGGGGTCTTGTCAGGTAGATGCAGAAATAGGGAATATTTAATAGGGAAATTGGTGGGGGTCTTGTCAGGTAGATGCAGAAATAGGGAATATTTAATAGGGAAAAAGTAGGCACACGAAGCACGGTAAAAATCGGTAATAATAAGTGATATCCATAAATAATGAAGAATAGGTTTAAGAAATCATTATACAATTTGGCGGTAGTGCAGTATCATCTAGAACAGAACATTGTAACTATCAGAAATAATCAAGTATTTGCTGCCTGCCCAAAGGCGTTTAGTCCCACCCTAAGGAACAGACCTCTCATGGGAATCTTCAGTATATTGTTGTGCTCCGGGAGGTCAGACCCCTCACCAACTGGATACACAGAATGCATTTGAAATCATTCATGAAAAGTAGAACTGACCTGAAAATTGTACAAACGCATGAGACGCTAGTTTATTTGTATGGTGGGGTTATCTACAGAAGGTCAAATTCTTGCAGTAAAATCTTTCGGGGATGGCAGTGGAACAGAGTGGTATGTGGTAGGAGTCACGGCAGAGAGACGAGCCCCAGAAGGGGTGCAATTACAGATGTGATTTAAGCAAGGAGGGCATAGGGTGCATGTTCATTAGCCCGATTTAGGTTAGTCTAGGACAGCAGTCCTAAGGATTGTACAAATGGAAGTGAATAATAATAGGTCACACTATCTCCAACACAAGTTTGTAGAGCTTAAAGAAAGAGAAACAATATAGGTAACACAATAAGCAACAATAGGTTGGTAAATGATAGGAGGCAAGCATAAAATTAATATACAGCATAGCTTTTGTAAATCGTAGACTAGGTAACTAAAGTGGGAAGGGTAAAGAAGTAGTGCATAAACTCAATCTAAGTTTTGTGTGCCGGAATCCTGTGGGGTTTTAGCTGCAGGTGTGTTTGCGTTCAGTCTTTCCCTTATTGGTGAGCTAACTAGTGCCAAATAGGCTAAAGATTTCCCTGTATGTGCTGGAGATCCTCTTTTAAGCATCCATCTTAGTCACAAGCCGAACCATGCCCCCTTATTTGTAATCTTTTTATTTGCTAGTACACTACTAGTTTATTACTGAAGCAGTGCATCTGTATGTATGCTTTTATAGCTTAAGAGCGTTGTGCTCCCTGTTTTAGGTGGGAGTTTCCACATCTTCATGTTCTGTCTTGGAAGATTCCAGGAAATTGAACTACCAGGTAACTAACTGTAAATTTATAATTCTAGGTTTCAGTTCCAGAAGTAGAATTAAAAGCTGGGCTTGCATTAAAGCCAGCGGTTTACCAAGTGACCGTAACGGATAAACAGATTATGAATGTTTCCTTCTCGCAATTTATGGCTTCAGTCTCTGGAAAAATGTCCTGTCTAGGTATGTTGTGTTTTCTTTATCAACAAATGTTGAAATTTTAAAAAGGGTCATATGTTTCTAAAGCCTGCATCTTTTTGTTGGATTCTGTCAGTTCCTTTTGTGACCGAACTTAACTTCATAGTTAACGGTATTAATGTACTCAGGGCATGCAAGAGCCCTGGGACAGATAGGGCAGTGAAAAGCCAATGTCTGCATAAGGCAGTTTCACTTTAATGATATGCTGACATTTACCTAGTGAGTAAAAACACTGTAGCGGAGGGGGAGCTGGCTCGGAGGTTCATGTTCAGTCACTGACCTTGACCCAGAGCACTCAATTTTCCCAGTCTTAATGTGTGCCCTGGATCAGTGTCTTCAACCCCTTTCGCTGCATATGGTCGCAGCAGCAGTGCCCTGTAAGCAGACTCCCAGCTGCTATAGCAACTGGGAATCTGTGTAAAGCTGACTGTCGGCTTTATACTGGAATTGATTTGGGCGTGATGCCATATTTTTTTTTTCTAGTGGCGGCTTTACAGCTGTACCTTTTTAATAAAACCTGCCTCTACACCCCCTCCTAAGATAAAGATGCTAAATGCAGACCTGAAATGCATCATAGTCCCACATGCCCTCTGTCATACTGGGTAGTGTTTGCAGGCTATTTTTGAGCCAAGTCTCTGCTGTGATGTTTAAGCATGTACCACAGAGCTGTCTACCTGTTAGTACTTTATTTCCTATATAGAAGTTTTACTTTCAGACCAAAAAAAGCAAAACAACAATAAAAGTAATTTAGGAAACAATGTTTTTTTTAAATTTCTGTTTCCATTATGCTCAGATGCCTGTGGTGACCTCACTGTAACATTGCAGTCTATGAGCCGTCAGAGAGATAAGCGCACCCTGCAGATTACTAGCAAGACAGAAAGTGCTACTTTTGATTTCGAGGATATCCACCCTGGAAAATACAAAGGTAAGACAAGTGGTATGAAATATGGTTTTTAAACAGGCATTCTAATTCCCTATTTTAAAGCAAAATTGCAGGTATTTGCCTAGCACTCTGGGTAGCTTTGAGTTCTAACGGAAGTTATGTAATCTTTCTGTGTAAATGCCCGTCTAAACAGCAAGGACGAGCTTCAGGCAGCTTGCTTGAAGCCCTTAACCCCTTCATGACTGAGGCCCTTTTTTAAATTTTTGCACCCATGTTATATTCCACATTTTAGGCCTGAAAATGACGTAAAACCCCCCAACATTATATATTTTCTGAATGCCAAGACCCTATAGAATAAAATGGTGGTAGTTGAAAATTTTTATGTTGCGCAATATTAGCGCAACTCCTTATTAAACCCCAAAATTTAGTGACAAATTTAATGCCCCAAAACACAACAAATTACCCATTTTTTTAATGAAATATAAAAGATGAGGTTACAACGAGTAAAACGATACCCAACATGCCCAGTTTACAGATTGCGTGCGACCGTGAAACGGCGAAAAACTGCAGTACCCCAAAAAGTCAATCATACTGTTGCGGATGCCGCGTGGTCCCCAATATAGTGCAGACGTGAAAATCCGGCGGCTACCGCACGTTCGCGGCTATATAATGGCCGCAAACGATTGGAATCTGTGCAGTTGTTTCACATATAGCATTTGCGTCCTGCGTGGTCTACCGCACGGGAAACGCAAACACTATGTGAATGGAGCATTTGAATTTACATGAAAGTGTTACAATAGTATCTTCTTCTGGGAAGCACTACGATTAATCCTTCCTGTGTTTTTGTTTTCAAAGCAAGCATTATCCAAGAAGACTGGTGCTGGAAGAATAAATCTGTGGAGTTTGAGGTTACAGAAGAGAATGTTGTTGGGGTGGAGTTCAGACAGACTGGCTACATGCTGAGATGCTCTCTTTCACATGCTATAACCCTGGTAAGTCAATTACTTTAAGCATAGTGCAAAAGTATTTGGCATGTTAAATAGTTCACAAAAATGTATGTCTTAGACTGTCGTTTTATGCCTTTTGAATTAGTGCGCCAATAGAAAATAGTGTTTTTCAAAGTTACAAACAGTTCTTTTGCAATACCATACGATATTTAAATGTTCTTAATGAAATAAACTACCTGTTAGGAGAGGTGAGGATACTGAGGCACTTCAAAACTCCTGAGGTAGGGCTAAATACCCTCCCAGCATCAGGTGGAGACTAAATCAGCAGGTACTCTATTTTCTAACACTACGATAGGAATTCTCTTTCCAGTACAAACTCATGAGCTATTAAGATATACTGTATATGCTTAAGCTTTGGGGTATGTCTACAAACAAGTGCTCATAAACAATACCATAAGGATATATAGTCCCAAACTGATTACCTTGAAGAGAAACAACTGTGTACAGAGAATACAAATGGCCGAGGGACAACCATACTAAAAAGTTGAGATTGCTGTAGATGTGGAGGGCAGTCTTGCACAGTGGCAAAAGTGAGCATAGCAACAAGACATAAGGTGGTCCTCCTCCACCCGCATGGTCTCTCCTAATCAGAAGTTTTACACACATGTGCCACCAAGCTCTTCTGCAGTAGGACAAATAGGTGAATTTGAGGACCAGTAATGCAATAGTCAGCCACGGAAACTTAGTCCAGCAGATAAGAAATGCATCAAGAGTACTACCTTTTTAACCACTTGCTGTCCAGAGCAATTTCTTAATATTTGCACAAGTGATAAAATCTAATTTCTCTCACGTTCATTGAAGGACACAGGGAACAGATCGGAGATCATGCACTGTAGGGTAATATCGCCACCTGCAGGAGAAGGACGCTAGGCACAAAACTAAAGACCAATTACAGCCTAAGGGCGGCCCCTGCCGGTGGCCAAACCCCCCACCTGCTGACAAGTCTCCAGTTTTTTGCCTAGCGTCAGGAGTAAGGAGCTAAGAATATTTTCTCGGGTATTCTTACCTGCTTCTTCCTGTTTTTTTTTTTTTCCGGAGGAATCTTCTAGCAAGTGTTGTCCGGGCGACAGGCTGGATGTCTCGGATCCTTGGAGTCTCCCCGGGACGACCAACGAACGTATGCAGATCCGCTCCGGTGGGTCGGCTGCGGCAGCCCCGCTCCGGCGGGGTGGCCTGTGGGTTCGTCCCAGGGGGGTGCAACCTGCGCTGCTGTTCAGCATGGAGGTGTCTGGACTGCGGATGGCCCGCTTGCAGTATGTATGGCGCTGCGTGGGACCCCTGGGGGTGGTGGGGGGGGGGCGGTATGGGTCTGTGGGGACCAGGATCTGCCTGGTCTCCCTTTTGGCTTCCTGCCTCCCCTCCTCCCCCTCCGTCAGTCTGGGGTCACGTTGGAGGTGTTGGGCCCTGTGGGGACTTGCCTGGCTTCCTGGCCGGCCTGCGCTAGCAGCTGTGGCTCCCTGGGGGTGTTTTTTGCGGCGATTCGTGGCGGGCTGCCATGCGGGGGGCTTGTGTCCCCTTGTAGCCGCCATGTTTGGTGTGGGCGCGTGCGCCCTCTTCCTGACGTCACTTCCGGCGCGCCGTTCCTGGGTCCCTGTACTTGCGCGTCACCCGGCCGGATCGGTCTTTCTTGCCGGGACGCGGTCGGGTGAGGACACATTGGGACACTGGGAGTCAGGTGCTGTAGGAGGGTCGTCTGCCTGCGGGAGGACAGTTGCTGGGGGGCGGTGCCTGCTGGGGACTCCCTAATTGCCTGTGGCTCTGTATTACTGGGGCATGGACTGTGGGGACGGTCTGGACGCAGTGCCCTGTGAGGGCTGCGGCCTCTCTTCAGGGACCTCTCCCACGTCGCCTCTTTGTGCAGCCTGTGCTTCTGCGCCCCTTTCCCAGTCTCCCTCACTGCCTGCGGGTTCTTTGGTTGTGGGGTCTGCTGGCGCAGTGTTATCCTTGGAGGTTTTTTCCTCCACTATGGACACTTTTATGTCCCGCATGGAGCGCGCGCTGGCGCAGCGCCCTCCAATGAAGCGCGCTTTGCCGGCCCCCTCCCCGGTCCTTTCTGGGGATTCGGAGGAGGAGGGGGAAATTTCTGCTGCGGCAGCGCAGCCCGACCAGGGGGACTCCTCCCTGGCGGAATCTGGTAGTGACGACGAGCCGGGGGCCTCCCTTATGGCCCAGGAGCGTGAATGGGTCAAGGCCTTGGTCCGCGCTGTGCGGGAAACGCTTAGGATTGAGGAGACTCCGAGCTCTTCGACGCTTCCGCCGGTTCCGTTTGGGACGCACAGGAGTAGGCGTTCCACTAAGGTTTTTCCTTACGTTCCCTTTTTTGATGACTTTGTCTACAAGGAGTGGAAGCGCCCGAGTAAGTCGTTTTCTGTTCCCAATCGTTTCTCGGTTCGTTATCCCTTTGAGGAGTCCTTCCTGTCCAAGTGGTCCACCCCTCCAGCGGTGGACCCACCGGTTTCCCGCCTGAACAAGGCTACAGTCATCCCGGTGGAGGATTCACCTTCCTTTCGGGATCCCACGGATAGGAAGGCGGAGGCTGTGGCGCGTACTATGTACTCGGTTTCCGGGGCTCTGTTGCGCCCCGTGTTGGCCTCAGCCCTGGTCTCCCAGACTTTGAGTGTTCTACGCGTTCCCTCCGCTGTATCTGTTGCCGCGTCTTCTTCGCAGGAACGCGGTAGAAGGCGTTTCATCCTCGTGGCTCTGGATTGGCCGAGGAGGGCGTGGTACGCAGATGTGGTTCGGCTAGTGGCGGATGTCCCCTGGCGCCTGCCGCTCCGTCCGGATCTTCTCTCTCAGGGTCCGGTGTTCCATCCGTCTTTACCGTCGTTGGCTTTGACGGCGTGGCTGTTGAGAGCCAGGTGTTGAGGGATCGTGGTCTCTTGGATGCGGTTATCTCTACGATGTTGCGGGCTCGCAAGCCCGTGTCGCGAAGGATTTACCATCAAACATGGAAGGCTTATTTTGCCTGGTGTGAGTCGGTGGGATTTCCGCCTCGTTTGTTTTCCGTGGCCAGAATCCTCGCTTTTTTGCAGCGTGGTGTGGATCAAGGTTTGGCTTTGACTGTCCTTTTTCAGCGACCGATAGCCTCCAATGCTTTCGTTCGCACTTTTGTGCAGGGGGTTACACGTATCGTTCCGCCTGTTCGCTCCCCGTTGCCGCCATGGGATTTGAATTTGGTGCTCCCGGTGTTGCAGGAATCTCCCTTTTGAGACTCTGCGTGACATTCCGATTCTGACTGTCTCAAAAAGTGGCTTTTTTGGTGGCGGTCACCTCGGTCCGCAGGGTTTCGGAATTGGCAGCCCTCTCCTGCTCATCCCCGTTGCTGGTCTTGCATCAGGACAAGGTGGTTCTGCGGCCTCGGCTGTCGTTTTTACCGAAGGTGGTTTCGGCTTTCCATCTCAATGAGGACATTGTCCTGCCTTCCTTGTGTCCGAAGCCTGTCCACAGGAAGGAGAAGGCGCTGCACTGTCTGGATGTGGTCCGCGCCATCCGTGTTTATCTGAGTGCTACGGCCTCGTTTCGGGAATCGGATTCCCTGTTTGTCGTTGCAGATGGCCCTCGGAAGGGCCGGGCTGCCTCGTCGGCCACCATCTCTCGTTGGATTCGCAACACAGTTTCTCAAGCGTATGCTATTAAGGGGCGTGAGCCTCCTTTTTCTGTTACGGCCAATTCTACGAGGGCTGTTGGGGCATCTTGGGCTTTTCGTCATGGTGCCTCAGTTTCTCAGGTCTGTAAGGCCGCAACCTGGTCTTCTGTTCACACCTTTGCCAAGTTTTATAAGGTGGATGTTTTGGCATCTGCGGATGCTGGTTTGGGGCGCAAAGTGTTGCAGGCAGCCGTTTGAGGGGATTTTTTGTTCAGTTGGGTTTGTTGTTTCTGTTGGCCCACCCCTCTTTTTGATACTGCTCTGTGACGTCCCTACAGTACATGAGCTCCGATCTGTTCCCTGTGTCCTTCAATGAACGGAGAGAAAAGGATTTTACGGTGAGTACCAAAATCCTATTTTTTTTTCTCTAGAAAACTGCTTCAGACCCCCAAAACAATTGCGTATTTTCTGAAAGCAGAGGCCCTGTACAATAAAAACAAAAAATCGTTGCAATTTTTTGTCACAAGGTATTTGCGCAAATGTTTATTAAACCAGTATCAAACAAGCCCCCCTACGTAATGGCAAATATAATGTGACAGGTCCTCTTTATGTAAAACAAACGCACTCAACAATTTGTCACCAGTTATACAGTAAGGTGCACACGAAATGGGCTTTGAACAGTAAAACAGTAGAAAGGTATCATGGCACACTCGCAAACCAGCGTGTAAAACAACTTGATTCTCTTTATGGAGACATCAGGGGTATTTCAGACCCCTAATGTCACCTAGGGACCCCAAAGAAGCTGATGAAGCAGAGATCTGCTTCACCAGCTTCTTCTCCTGGCTCTAAGAGCCGGAGAATGTACACAGTGACACCAGAAGTAATGGTAATACACATCACTTCCGAGTCCAGTGATCAGAGGAGAGATTAGCGGCTGGAAACTTGCTAATTTCCCAATTATTAATCGTAATAATAATCAATGCATAATCAATAATTTTTTTTTAAATAGGAATTTTACCAGGATGGGAATGGACCAGAACATGTTGGTGTTTATAATTTAACAAAAGGTGTGAACAGGTTCTGCCTTTCAAAACCAGGTGATTTTATATTTTAAATTTATTTTCATTCTAGCTAATTGTTTTCGTTTAAAACGAGGTTTAAAATATATCTAAAAGTCAATTTTTTTTATAGGGTAGGAAATTATTTAAACCCATCAGGTAACATTTTTGGAAGAAAACCCTCTCTTTCTGTTCTAGTGACTCTTCACTGTTCCAGCCTGCTGCTTGATTCTTCCCTCTGGGTGCTAGCAATCTGCTTCTCTCTATGTCTGTCCCTGCTTCTCTTCCCTTGCCTGTGTTGGCATAGACGGTGGAGATCAGAGGTGACACAGACCAAAGCATGCTGCGGACCCCCAGTGGGGAGGATGGAGCTGCAAATTGGGAGTATCCACTGACAGATGGGACAGGTTGGATTCAGAATGGTGAGCAGAGGATCGGTAAATGTGTCACATTGACCAGTTATTCACTTTTCTAAATGAGCCACCAGGGTGATGCGTACTGAACACTCCAATGTTCATTAAAAACTGAGGAGATCATGAACACCAAATAGGTGTGAGGCTTAATTCCAGATTTTTGCATAAGTTGCTTATTTACAGTTTTGCGTACCATAAATTTTTTATTGTTTTGCAAAAATGCACAATATAAATGACAAATTCTATTTTATTTGTATGTTAGATTTAGTAGGAATTGTGTAAGTAATGTTGTTTTATGTGTGCGCTGGTAATGATTTTAGTGCATTTTTTATCTAAAATATATTTTTTTGTTAGCACCATCTTTGTATTCCATCGGACCTGTGCTTTCAGAAAATATATAGTTTGGGGGTCTTTTATAAACCCTGGAAGCTGTAAGTTGAATCATGCATCCAGGGAGAGTGATTGATTCCTAACCGCATGTAATCGTATCATGTTGGCATAGGCCAACACAGGCATAGATATACGATTTTATATGCGATGTTCCGGCGTTGAAATGCATCGACTATCACCTGATCATTAACTTGAGCAGGTGACAGCTGCCACTTGTAAACAGCAGATTAGGGATTCCTGCTGCAGGAAAATGCAAGTTCCTGATGCAGAAAACCCTAATCGCACCTACAGTTATAGGTGGGAATGGGTCCTAAATCTTACTATAATGTGTACTCTGCCCTACAGTCTAGTTTAAGTTGCGTTTCTGACCTGCCTCCTTAATTGCTACAGTCCAGTATAGGTGACTCGGCAACAAGCAGGCACTTGCATTACATTGTGTGATTCTGGGTGGAAGAGGTTCTGGACCTGGGTTCTGACCTGGTCTAATATACATTGTGGAGTGTCCTTGGGTGTCAATCAGGAGTGTCCTTGGGTGCGCAGAAAATCTTTTAATGACCTCTGTGCGTATGTACATCTACTTTTGTTGCCAACTTCTTGGGGTTCATACTGGTTTTAGATGTTTTGTGCTATGGCATATTCATTTGTACTGTAACTTGAAGGTGTAAAAACAAATCAAGTTGCATTTGTATTTCTTGAAGATTCTTGAATTCTGCTTATTTCCTCTATCTTTTAGGAGTTTACAAAGTCACGCCACGTTCTTGCCATCGGTTTGAGCATTCGTATTACACTTATGACACGTGAGTTTTTTTAGCTTGTTTACTGAAGGACTTTGCTAAAAACTATTTACATTTAGACTGCTAAAATAACTATGTATTTTCCAGGAAAAAAAAACTTTTTATTGTGAGGTAAACACCTTTTATGGGGTGTCTTTGCCTCTAAGAGACATACACAAATTAAGATGTGGCCACTTGTTCGTTTCAGCAAATCATAGCTAACCGGAGCCAAGTAGTCATAGATACGATATGATACAATATGGTTCTCACGATGGTTCCCACAAACTATCAGTGATTTTGAAATGGTACAGATAACTAGCAATTCTGGAAGTCAGCTGTTTGAGGGAATCAACTCACACCCATATGAGCACACACAGGTTTGTCAGATAGCTGCTCAGTTCAAGCCATGCATAAAGAGAGTCATTTCTTTTAATATACATGTGGTAAAATGAAGTTATGACATCTTCCTGCTGGACGTTCTTGGCATCTGAGCTTCTACCTCAAATTCTCACTCCTCTTACTTTTCCATACTGTAAAAATTCTGTTAAATCCAACAGTGAATCTCTGTATTAACATTAGCCATGCTCCTTTTGTGCCTGGGGCCACAGCAGAGAGGGACAGGATGGACAGTTTGTAGGAGATTGATAAATACCTGTTCACCAATCTCTGCTGCACTGAATTAACCTGAAAATGTTTAATACTAAGCACTTCCAGGTTCAAGAGACCCCCTGATGTCTCCATAAAAAAAGCACATGGCACTAGCACTATCACATAGGGGGCTTGTCCGCTCCATTGCGATCGTAATATAGTTAAGTAAAATACATAGAAACAAATGCCTTTAAAAATTAACACTTGCAAAAAACTGTCATTCTATCAAAATAAATTTAATATTTTAGGCTAAAGTGTGGATTTAATTTAAAAAGTACCTTCATGTTGGATCAAAACATTTTTGTAAAGAACTGAATATTGTTGTCTATTCTTTATTTAACAGATCTTCACCCAGTATCCTTACTCTGACTGCAGTGCGACATCATATCATTGGGGCCATATCAGCTGATAAGCTAATGGATGTTACTGTCACTATTAAGTATGTTAACGCTTTGCAGCGTACTTCAGTTTATCCTTCTCAAAATCTGTGGGTTCCTTGTTAACCGAATTTATAATGTGTAGTGCAGAAATGACATATCGTGGGAGTGTAAAATATTTAAACCTCGCATAATATGCATATTATGCGAGGTTTAAATATTTTACACTCCCACGTACTATGGGATCCCTTTTTTAACTTTAGACTTCTAGTACTTCTACTGTTTGTTTTAAAACACTTAAGAGAAAATGCTACTGGAGTAAAAACAATTAGCCCATTCGTATGCTTTATTTCTGAAGGCATGAGGTTTGACAATATACAGACAATTTACACCAAAACCCACAAGCCTCATGCCCACCAACTTAAAAGCACAGAAGGTGAAACTTTGTAGGCCAGGTCAGATTCACTTTTAATTATTTCTTTGACCACACTGTTGTAATTCCCGCACAGGTCTTCCATAGAGAGTGAACCAGCTCTTGTATTGGGGCCCTTAAAATCGATTGAAGAGACGCGCAGAGAGCAGCAGCTAGCAGAGATTGAGGCTCGTAGGCTGGAGAGAGAAAAAGCCAGTGCAGACGACACCGACGTTCAGCCTCCTGTCCAGGAGGTGGTGGAAGAGCTTCAGGGGCCATTTTCTTATGAATTTTCCTACTGGGCAAGGTAGGATGTGCATTATGCCTGTGATGCAGGCTACAGTTAAATGGTGTTTTGGAGGGCTCAAGATGAATGTATGCATGCAATTATATACTTTGTGTTGTCTGCACTCATGAAGATGAGTATTTGTAGTGTTATGGTGATTGATATCTGATAATGATCAGATCTCCAATTTTCTGGCACTGTTCATCTCAAGTGCTTTTGCAATAATCTGTGATTTAAGTCTCTCAACAAACATAGACAAAAAAAAAGCACAATTCTCTCTTGTTCATTGAGGGGCACAGAAAGTCTTAAACCATCGGTTATACTGCAGCCTACAGGAGAAATGGACACTGGCAACAATAGAACTGTAAGCCAGCACAGGATATCCCCTCCCACAACCAGCATGCCTGTTTTTGTTTTTTTTGCTAGTGTTCTTATGAATTCCTGTTCTCATGCTCCCAAATTGGCCTTGCAGAGTGTGATATGCCAACGTTGTTGATCTGTTAGCTGAGGCTCTGTGACCTTTACCACGTTTTCCAGATCTGTTATCTCTTATGGACTGATCTTCCACCCTTCTTGGTCGCTTCCTTTGACTGCCTGACTTTTGAAGTCCAGGTTCTGAAACACAGTGGCATTTTAAATTCTATAATCCTGACCATGTTAAAAACTCTTAAAATTTCCCACAAGATTTATCTTTTATCATAAAAGGCTTTTTGTCACTGGTGTAAGCCTCTGAGGGTTTGTGCCCATGTGCCTTTTTGAAGGCAGTGTTCTTTCTTTCCTCCCAGTTGGGAGTAGAACAACAGTTGGCCCTTAGCATCTTCAAAGGTCAGGTGTCTACATTGTACGTTCTTTTCCTCTAGTTAACCATTTGCAGTGTTGTCCTTTAAGGGCCCCATTAAAGCAAGCTTGTTTCAGATAAAGGACCTACTTTTTTATTTTTTGTTATTTTTTGTTATTTTACCCATAGTGGTGCTTACCCATAGCATTTCACCTTACAGAGGGTATTGTGTTAGCTTCCCTGTGTCTGGATCTGGTTCACCCCAAGGGAAGGTCTCTCCTTTTATCTGGATGTGATGAGGGCTATAAGGATTCCCTATTGGCCACTGCTTCTTTTAGTTAGATGGATTCCCTGTTATACTAAAAGGTCCTAAAAGAAGGTCTCCGGCTTCCAGATCCACTATCTCTAAGTGGGTTAGACAGGTTGGTGTGCAGGCCTATGAATTGTAAGACAAAGTTTCTGTATTCAAAGTGCTTCTTAGACTTCATCATCACTTTTGTACTGCTTGCTAGAACAGGCAGGTGTGTGGTGGGAGGGGCCGTGATCTTAAAGCGGCACGCTTTAAAATGTTTGCCTAGTGTCCATTTCTCCTGAAGGCAGCAGCATAACCTACGTCTCTTCAGAGCCGTGTCCCTCAATGGACAAGGGAGAAAATCTTGTCCATTGAGAGACACAGCCCTGAAGAATTCTGAGACCTAGGGATGACTAAAAACAGTCCAAGCCGAGGGGAGGGCACCATAACAACTAGAAGAAACAGCTCAACAAATAAGGTTAAAAAAAAAACTCAAATAGTTGTTGGAAGGACTTTTCTGCCAAACTAGCAAAAGACCATGTTGCAGCTTTACAAACTTGAGCAACTGAAGCCTGAGAAGCACTAATAGTTTTAGTAGAATGAGCAGAAATAGGAAAAGAGGGTACCTTTATCGCGCAACTCATAACCTTACAACCCTACGAATCAACTTGGAAATAATGGATTTAGAAGCTGAACAACCTCTATAAGGACCTTTCGGCTTACATCTCAGAATTTTTCAGAGCCTCTCAATGCACTTCGAGAAAAATGAATTTTATTGTAAGAACAAAATCCTATTTTTACCTTGTTCTTTTCAATCTCTTGTTCAGATTATTAGTAATTCAATTCTTTATTCATAAATTCACAAGCATTAGCACACACTTGAACACGACTGCCTATTTATTTATCTTTTTCTCGTTCTGTCAGTAGCTTATGCACACTTAACCCAAGCATGATGCTTGTGATCATCTGTCTACCTCTTTAAATATTGACTGCCGCACAGCAGCATGTGTACTCTACAGAAGCCACATACTGCACGCAACCCACATATACTTTGCATGAAAAAAATTATAATCATAAATTAATTATAATTTATTATTTCACCAGGAGCTTTGAGAGAAGTAAATCTTGTCCCTGTCCCATTTGGAATTAGTGCAATTCCACTTCTCTGACAACATTGTAGTGCTAAGGCACTAGAATTGAATAATCGGATCTTACCATCTTGTCTTGAATTGTATTGTAATTGTAATGTCTTCCTTATATCTTATATTGTATACCTTAAATTGTAAAGCGCTGAGCAAACTGTTGGTGCTATATAAATCCTGTATAATAATAATTAAAGAGATCTCCGGTTGCCTGGCACCCTTCAGATTAACCTTCATTTGCAGTGGCCCCCCCCCCCCCCCGAGCCAGACCTGCAAAAAATCACTGCAAGTGTAATTTTTTTATTTCACCAGAAGAATTGATGGAAGTAAATCACAGGAGGCCAAGCGGGGCAGTGCAGGAAGAGAGCTAGGCCTCCTGTTACACTGTTGACAGCACTCTCCTCCTTACCCCACTCGACCTCCTGAAAGTTTCTCCTCCTAGGAAGAGAGAAACTAGAGATGCACCTCATTTTTGGCACTTTGCCCACAGTACCATTTTCTTCCAAAATGTTTGGGCAGACGAAATTTCGGTGCGTCCCTAGTCTACATACAGTGAGGAAAATAATTATTTGATCCCCTGCAGATTTTGTAAGTTTGCCCACTTGCAAAGAAATGAAAGGCCTATAATTTTTTATCATAGGTGTATTTTAAATGATGGAATATCAACCAAAAATCCAGAAAAAAAACACATGATACAAATGTTATAAATTGAGTTGCAGTTCAGTGAGTAAAATAAGTATTTGATCCCCTACCAACCAACAATAATTCTGGCTCCCGCAGACTGGATATGTGGTACACAGATTAGTCCTGTCAATTTAAGAAGGTGCTCCTAACGAAAACTCGTTATGTATATAAAAGACACCTGTCCACTGAATCTTTCTTCCATTCAAACCTCACCACCATGGGCAAGACCAAAGAGCTGTCAAAGGACGTTAGGGACAAGATTGTAGACCTGCACAAAACTGGAATGGGCTACAAGACTATTGGCAAGAAGCTTGGTGAGAAGGATACAACTGTTGGAACGATTATTCGCAGATGGAAGGAATACAAAATGACCATCAATCGCCCTCGGTCTGGAGCTCCATGTAAGATTTTGCATCATGGGGTAAGGATGATCATGAGAAAAGTGAGGGATCAGCCCAGAACTACACAGGAGGAGCTTTTGAATGATGTCAAGGTAGTTGGGACCACACTCACCAAACAAATAATTGGTAACACAATACACCGTCGTGAATTGAGATCCTGCAGCGCCCGCAAGGCCCCCCTACTCAAGAAGGCACATGTACAGGCCCGTCTGAAGTTTGCCAATGAACATCTAAATGATTCAGAGAAGGATTGGAAAAAAGTGCTGCGGTCAGATGAGATCACAATTGAGCTCTGTGGCATTAACTTGACTCGCTGTGTTTGTAGGAAGAAAAATGCTGACCATGACCCTAAGAACACCATCCCTACAGTCAAGCACGGAGGTGGAAACATTTTGCATTGGGGCTGTTTCTTTGCTAAAGGTACAGGCCGACTTTGCCGAATTGAGGTGCCAATGGACGGGGCCATGTATTGTAAAATTCGTAAATGAGAACCTCCTTCCCTCAATCAGAACACTGAAGATGGGTCTGGGATTGGTCTTTCGGCATGACAATGACCTAAAACATACCGCCAAGGCAACAAAGCAGTGGCTCAAGAAGAAGCACATTGGGGTCATGAAGTGGCCTAGCCAGTCTCCAGACCTTAATCCTACATAAAATGTATGCAGGGAACTGAAATTTCGAGTTGCCAATCGACAGCCAAGAAACCTTAAGGATTTAGAGAAGATCTGTAAAGAAGAGTGGACCAAAATCGCTTCTGAGATGTGTGCAAACCTGGTAACCAACTACAAGAAACGTCTTACCTCTGTGCTTGCCTACAAGGGTTTCTCCACCAAGTACTAAGTCATGTTTTCCTTGGGGATCAAATACTTATTTTTCTCACTGTAGTAGAAGTATTGGTAGCTATCTGGTAATTTGTGCAATATTTTGTATGGTGGATACATAAATAACTGATCAAGGTAATTGTATGTTGGGATTCATGGAGCTGGTCATGGTGTGCGTGGTTCACAAGCACATGGTAAGTATAGCATAAATAAGGTGAAATTCAGTTTGTTCAATATGGATAGGTCTAATGTGGCTACCGATCTGTAATACTAGCTCTGTTGGTTAGACTGGTAATCTCCTTGCATATGTCATTTTTTTGAAAATGTACTTTGGTTAATAATCGTAACAATGTAACATAACTTTTTGTAACCAGAATTGGGGATTGTTGGTCTGTTGGGTTATTATTTGAATGCACAGTTACTGAACATGCTTACATGAAGATAAAATTAAATTATTTTTAGGTTTCTGTGTTAATAACTGTGGCTCTTATTGAAATTATTTTAAAGGTCTGGTGAGAAGATCACAGTCACACCTTCATCTAAAGAACTTCTGTTCTACCCACCTTCTGTGGAGGTTGTTGTCAGTGGAGGTAATTTAATGTATTATTTTTTTAAGCAGCTTTTATCAATGGCGTAAGTGTATTGTAAAAGATAGCAACATATCCATGTTCCCCTAACCCACCAATAGGGAACAGATAGAGGCCTAATCATATTCTTCTGTGGCTAATGATACCTGTAGACGTTTTTTCCAAATGCAAACATAAACCTGTGGGACAGGAATATCTGCAGAGTCACATTAACACTGTAAACTCACCAAGCCCCTCCTCCCTCCACTTAATGTCATTGTAGCGCAATGACCTTTTCTCTATCGTCCATTGAGGGACACAGCTGTGAAGAATTCTGAGAGGCAGGGTTATGCTGCTGCCGCTAGTAGAAATGGACCCTAGGCAAACAAAAAAACAACAACTCACTTTAGCACATAACCCCTCCCACCTCACAGCGTTTTGCGAAGTGTCCTCAGGAGCATGGCTGTCTCTTCTGCTGTATTTTAGTTTACTTTGTTTCTTCAAAGAGATTCTACTACTGTGGACTGCTAGTTGATTCATACCGGATAATGTTAAATCCTGGAAATTCTCACTAGCTAGCCGACATGACAGAGATGCATACCAGATGTTAATAAATCCTGGGAGCTTCTCTAGTCTTCAAGGTGCAGGTCGTCTCTGGTCTCAGTACTTATGACGTATCCTCCGGTGGTTCTGTTTCATAAAGCAGGTTGTCTCTGTTCTCAGTACTTATGTCAGTACTTGGTCTATCCAGATAATTAGAAGCTGACAAAGGTGAAAAAAAGTCTCTCCCTCGATTTAACATGACATTTTGCAGGATATATAATGAAATATTTCAATTTAACTGCCTTAGACGTTTTTTTTAACCTCTTGGAAATGGGACCTTTTCCTCTGAACCTCTTGAGAGAAATCTGCAAAAAGCATCACTCTGGAGCCATTCATAGATCTAGCGTCTAACTCATGAGTTTTACGAAGAATGGCCTCCTTATTTCTATAATTAAGAATTCGAATTAGAAAAGGCCTCTGAGGTTTACCTGGTGGTGGGGGGAGGGCAGAAATCCTATGCGCATGTTCAGCCATGAACAATGGAAACAAAGTCTCTACCCATAGTTTCAATTATCCATTTTTCAATAAAAGCCACAGGATTCAGACCCCCCTATATATTCAGAAATGCCGACTGCCCTTATGCTATTACGGCATAGTCTATTTTCTAAATGTTCAGACTTTACAGAGTTCACTATAGATCTTTGCAGAACAACTTTAAGATCAGCGCGCATGGGGTTAATAATGTCTTCAAGTTCACTGACTTTACCCTCCATCGCAGTAGCCCTCTCCCTCAGCTTTTGTAAGTCCTGTCAGAGAAAAGAGACATCTATCCACATACTTTGCACTTGATCTGTTGGAGAAGCTAGAGATGCATTACAAAGCTGTACAGCTGAAAACACATCCTTTAGGCTGGGTTCACACTTGAGTGTATTTTTTCAGCCCGTTTTTTCCCCGCATCTTTTAGCACGTTTTTCCGTTCAGTTAAAACGCGCGTTTCACTGGCGGTATGATTTTTTTTGGGTGTCTTTTCCCCTTATTTTCCCTCCTTTTTTTCCACTTTCAAACTTCTCGCCGGCTCCGCCCCCTGCGACGCGGCCGCTCGAGAGGGACTGAAGTCGGCAGCCGCCGGAGGACACAGCGGGGATCGCGGACAAGGTAAGACCTGTACGCTGTTTTCCCGAGTGTGGCTCGGGGTTACCGCTTTGTTAAGCCAGATCCACACTCGGGAATACCAATGGAAACGCACGGAAAAACGCCCCAAAGAAGCTCCTGTACTCCTTTGGGCGTAGGTCGTTTTCAGCACGTTCCTACGCGCTGTAAAACGCCCAGGTGGGAACCATGCCCATAGGCAACGTACTGCCCATAGGAACGTACTGTAAAACGCCCAGGTGTGAACAAGGCCTAGGAGTTGGTTCAGCAGGTGTTGCATATTGCATGAGGCATTCCTGCTTCTCTGGCGACTCCACTGATGCATTCTGCGCCTACATCAGTGCCAGATGCCTCAGTATTAGTCATAATTGGCAAGTTACCGCCCACAACCTTTTCACCTTGCAAATCTTTAGATGTAGAAAGACTCTCCATATTTGTTGAAGTTCTTCTGGTAAATTTCTCCATGCATACAGCAACCTCCTTCTGTCTTTCCCACATTTGGAAGAAGTCTGTACCGCATGCTTCGCCTCCATCTTGAATATGAACACCCAGAGCCGCACCAACATCCTCCTTTTTAGCCATATTAGCGATTGCGGCCAGTCTACAGCACCCCCCTGCCCGCTACAACCAGCCACCAGACCATGAGTATCTGCAGGGAGAGCTCTGACCCGTCTACTAGTGCCGACAGCTTAGGATCCGCCGGATTCAAACAGAATGGTCCACCAGAGCTCTCACACGTGCCTCCTCACATCCGCTGGCAAGTCACGCCCTGCATTTCGTGGGATTTCAGTGGAGCAGAGGCGCGGTTGTCAACGTAAACAGGAAGTTAGGAGCTGAATACATTTTTGACAGACGCAATAGATATTTTTCTGTACCTGCAGCTGTTTTTAGGAGTCAAAACAAGTGGATTGCGCATGTATTGCAGAGATATATACTGCATATATCTTAGGTCAAAGTATAAGTGCCCTACAATGTTGTAATACTGATTTTGTTTATTTTGAAGGTTTTTTTTTTAGTTTTTTTTTTTTAAATAAGTCCCTTAAATTGGCTTGATGCATTTTACATTGAAAGATGGTGTTTTCTTTGCTGCTTTTTAGAAAGCTGCCCAGGAAAGCTAATAGAAATTCTTGGAAAAGCTGGATTGTTCCTTGAAGGTCAGATACACCCCGAGTTGGAAGGTGTTGAAATTGTAATCAGTGAGAAAGGAGCAGCTTCACCTCTTATAACTGTTTTTACTGATGACAAAGGTTCATACAGGTTAGTACCATGTTTGTATGCTTATCTATGCTGTTCTTTGTTTTATATGTTTGTATGCTATTTTTAATTTGTTTAAATCCATGTTTAGATAGAATAGGGAATTGTTAGATTCATTCGTTTTTTATTGTTGTCTGTGTCCCCATCGCCTATTTTCCTTTCCAGAAAAGAACTCTGACCGCAAAACTAACCTGACAAAGGTTCATGTACTCTAAGACTGTAAAATATATACTTTAAACCAGCTAGCCACCATATATTTGAATATGGTGTCATAGCTTTTTTAATGTTGTTTTTTTTTCTTTTTATTTGTGATTTATTGTTCATTAAACATACAGTATGATGCTACATGAGGTTGGGAATCCTATGGGTTTTCCATTCAACAAAGAAGATTCCTGCATTTTCTTTTTTTCCCCCCAGATTTTTGAAACAAGTATTTCTTGATTTCCAGCAGTGTCACATGTTGGGTCCCTCAAATCTATAAATTCACTGCTATAGATACTCTACTCTATTTTTTTTTTTTTTTCTTCCCCCCTGAAAGTGTCACACTGGACCCCCCCATATAGTAACATTCACTACTACCCTGCTCTGGGGTTGAGTATCAATGGGTCTGGTGTTCCTGGCCCCCATTTGTTTGCGGTGGCCCTCTTTTTCCAAACACCTTTCTTCAAAGACTTTCAAAGGTTTGGGGTCCTGGGCACCCTTCCAATTTACAGACCACCTCTTGGGCTGGGAGGGTACTCCAGCCAGCCTTTCAGACCCTTTTTCTGCTCCTGTCACCACTAGGTTAACAGGCAGCACTTGTTCTCCTCTTCCACTCTCCCAACTGCTCTCTCTACTACCTCTGCTGTCAGCCTGATCGTTTAGTACATGTGCTTTCTAGCCAGCTGCATCTAGACCCAGCGAACTGGCAACTGAACCCCCTCTGTTGCTTTTAGAACTCCCCTCCTGGCTTGTCCTTGGATTGCAGGGTTCTCCAACTCCAATAGCCATGATAGACACCTCAGACTTCCTTACAGGTCTTCGACCCCCCCCTCTGTACTTAGATGACTTCTTATGGTACCCTATAACCCCCTCCTCTCTCCCAAAGGGCACCTTATTTATTAAACCCTGTTTGTCTTATTTTTTTAATATCTCTATTTCATTTTATAACATTCTCCAGTTTACATCATATTTTCATAAACACATTATACATAAACATTCATATACATCATTGTAACTTCATCATATCTTATTCAGACATAATCTTCCTCTCCTATATTTATACACATCTCATTTATCCTCCTTCTCTTTGAAACCACTATCCTCACTCACACCATCCCCCAGCCCGTTTGTCTTAATTATCCTTCATATCTCGGGATATGTAGTCTACCTATGGCCAAACCAATGTATTGTATTGCGTACAAGTAATCACCATATCATATTTCTCCGCTTCCAACTATGGAGATTCACCAGGTGTTAATCCTCATCTTTGTGCCCTCGAGCAGATATATCCTCAAAGGATGCTTACATACTAAATGTTCTATTCACAGAAAGCAAGTATATGAATTCTATTTATTCTTTCCAGTTACAGGTGGGTCACTTATCTTATTGTTACATAGTTATATAGTATAGTCATAGCATAGCGTATAAGACGACCCCCCACTTTTTGTGTAAAAAATATAGGTTTTGGGCTATACTCGTCATATAAGACGAGTAAGCCCCCCCAACAGTAAAAAAAAAGAATATTAAAAAATAAATAGAAATTGTAAAAAAAAAATAAAAAAAAATGTAAAAAATAAATAAAATAAAAATAAGCACAACCCCTCCCTCCCCCCACTTAACTTACACATATTGAGGTGTACGCCATGCACATGCGCTGCAGTGCGTTGTTAGAACGATATATATATATATATTCTGTTTAACAAATGTGTAACGCATTTTAAAGTGGACCTGAACTCAAATAGATTTGAATATTTGCTGTCTTATAGGGAATATCTAGAAGTGTTAATTGTGCCTTGGTACCCTGAAAAATCTAAGTTTTGTCCTAACTTCCTCCTAAAAAGTAACCATTTACTTCTTGTACCCAGGTACTCTTATGGCTACACGGTCATAGCTGTATATCTGCATTGTGGGATCAAAGGCATTATGCCTGTGACTGCTAGTTGGAATTAAAAATAAACAAATGGGTTATACAATTATGGGTATGCCGCTAGGGAAGTCAGAAATGGAGAAGGATTTGGGGGTCATTGTAGACCACAAACTGAAAGGTAGTTTGCAGTGCCAGGCTGCTGTAAACAAAGCTAGCAGGGTTTTGTCCTGTATTAAAAAGGGGATGTATTGCAGGGACAAGTCTATAATTTTGCCACTTTATAGATCATTGGTTCGACCTCATCTGGAGTACGCGGTCCAGTTCTGGTCACCAGTACTAAGAAAAGATGTCCTTGAGTTGGAAAAAGTCCAGCGGAGGGCAACCAAACTAATTAGGGGTATGGAGGACCAGAGCTACGAGACAAGGCTACTAAATTTAAACATGTTCACATTGGAGGTGAGGAGATTAAGGGGGATCTCCATTTACAAAATGTTCAATGGTGGTAGCAACATTAGCGATAAACTGTTTAAAATTAACTCCATTACAAAAACTAGAGGCCACCACCTAAAATTGGTGGAAAAAAAAATTCCAGCACAAGGGGCGAAGGGGGTTCTTCACAGTAAGATCAGTTAGGGTCTGGAACTCACTGCCACAGGCGGTGATTTCAGCAAAGAATGTGGAATTGTTCAAGAAACTTTTGGACGATTTCTTAAGGGACCGCAATATACATGGGTACAGGTTCTCCTAGAATGAGATCCAAATAGGTTGGACTTGATGGACTAATGTCTTTATTCAACCTCAAATACTATGTAACTATGTAACACTGAGATTAGGTGATGTCGCTACTGTGCAGCTCATTGTTCTACTTGCTTGAGAGGAGGGTGTACCTGAGGACTTGCAAATAAGTTCCTCCCTGCTTCTGCTTCTGCTTCATTCTGCGTTTTCTTGATTTATTTTTCTGTCAGCTATCAGAGGGGCAGCTCTGATGGAATTAAACAAAAAACCCCTGCCTTTTCCAATATAGCCACATTTACAAAGAGTCACAATGTAGAACAAGGCAAGGGAAGTCAGTAATTGGTAAATGATCAGCTGGAAGGAGCCCGTAGGTAATACTGCTGACTAGCTCTTTCCCTTTTTTATCACAGGTATTGTAGTTCAGGTCATTTTTTGTTGTTCTGTATTCTTGTAAATGTTAAAGGGTTATTCTCTGTACACAGTGTAGGGCCATTACACAGCGACTTGGAGTATACTATCTCTGCTCAGAAGGAAGGTTTCGTTTTGACTGCTGTTGATGGTACAGTTGGGGACTTCAATGCATTTGCACTTGCCGGAGTCACTTTTGAGGTAAGTCATTGCAGATCAACCTACTTTCATAGAATTTTCTATGATCTTTTTTTTTTTTTAAAGAAAGTTTGATGCTTTTTGTTATGGTGTACTGCATTTAACCCTTTTGCTGGCAATGCAATTTTGCCCTTTCCCCCCCCCACACCTGTTAAAATATGAATTTTTGGCTAAGACCCCCAAAACTATACATTTTTTTAGAATAATGGATCTGTAAAATACACACAATATTTGAGCAAATGTTTATCAAATCTATATTTTCAAAAAAACAAAAGTTCACATAAAACACAAAAACAATATAGTCTCCAATTTTTTGTAACACTTCTATGGAAGTGACTCTTCAACTACCTAGATCAGTTCTCCTGTAGATAGCAGTGCTGGCTAAGCAATTTATAAAACAAGTTTGTGGCTGTTGTTGCAGTCATACGCTCGTTTTAACCGTTTGATTGCTTAGATGTATAGCATACATCCTTGGCAGCCAAATGGCTAAAATATATCTGAAATGTTTGAAACAAAAGGAACTAGGTTGCCAATAGCTGTCAGTAAGATTCCAGATGTCTTTTGTGTACGGTTGTGATGTTAAAGGCAAAATCATTTTCAGACACAAATCCCTGCTAGCTTACTGAGAAAACATAATCTTTTCTTTCAATGTTTCTGATCAGATCCTGTCAGAAGATGAGCAGCCTTTGGCTGGTGTGCTGCTATCTCTCAGTGGTGGAATGTTCCGTTCAAACCTTCTAACTCAAGAAAACGGAATGCTAACGTTCTCAAATCTGGTAATTTTAATTTTCTGTTTCACTTGCTGCACTAGGAAATAAAGCATGTCTTAAAGTGGACCTTTACCCCCTTTCACTAAAAATCACATTAACACGCAGCTCTGCATGCTGATTTTAAATCATCTTACATTCGTTAGTTAACTATGTTTTTCATTTACTTACAATTAGAGTTCATCTACTTCCTGGTCCACTTCTGGTACAAATGATGTAATGTGCCAAAGCGTTACATCCTGGGCAAGTTACATCAGCAGTTCATTGCTGGGAATTCTGATCTGTAGTCTCATGAGATCTCGGGGAAAGGCATTTTTCTCCCCTTAGATGTGCATGGTCACATGTCCTACTCACATGTGCCAGAGTTCCAGGAAGTAATGGAAGATCTAGTAATCTGCCCTTAGTAAAAATGACCACTGTCCGAAGACTTGGAAAGGAAAGAGAAATAAGGTATGCAAAGAATACATAATCTGCAATTATCTTTAAGTATTTGTATTGTCATTACTAAACATTTATAAAGGTCTATCTGTAAAAAAATAAAAAAAATAACCCAAGGCAACTGGACTTGCTGTATTTTTCTTGAAGATATTTCACTAGTGATCCGACCAGCTTCCTCAATTCAGAATGACTTGTACAAAACTTCAGTGAAACAAGCAAAAGTAGGGTAGGAAGGGTTTCTAGAGAGGTACCAAGGCAAAAACCATGTATATATATAAATATATCAATAGTTTATTATACATAAAACGCATAGTTAAAAATGAATCCAGTAGGTAAAAGCATTTACAGTCCATACATGACATGTGTAGATGTGTGTAAAGAGAAGGGTACATGGGTGGTACCTGTCAGGCCACTTGTCAACCTATGCTATCCATCATATCTCCCCAATAGTTGCTCCAATATTATCTCTTTTGCAGCGTGGAGGACATATTGGGTCTATCCCTGGTTCAACAACGAGGTACTAACCTTTTCCTTTATAGAAGACTAGCCTACGATATACAAGCTCTCAGATGATGTACTTGGACTGACGGGGGGGTTTTTATGGGGGGGGGGGGATGGGGTACATCTATCTTGGAGTGAGTACACCATGAGACAATATTGGAGCAACTATTGGGGAGATATGATGGATAGCATAGGTTGACAAGTGGCCTGACAGTACCACCCATGTACCCTTCTCTTTACACACATCTACACATTATTACAAACACTAATATTATTACAGAAACACAGGCTACAATACATTTCCAGTTTCTCGTCTGGACACTAACAACATTTATCTTCTGCCCTCATGTGCTCCAAGATGGAGACTCTCATAGTTTAGAGTTAGGACCGCACTATAAGAGGTGCCTTGGCGCGGCAGTGCGGCTTACACATCCTTTGCAGAAGACGTGTATCCAAACCTCTGTCATTGTCCTTAGTGGTGAGACAAGTTGTTTTACATGCTGGTTTGTGAGTGTGCCATGATGCCTTTCTACTGTTCAAAGGTTCAAAGCCCATTTCGTGTGCACCTTACTGTATAACTGGTAACAAATTGTTGAGTGCGTTTGTCGTTTGTTTTGCTATGGTGAAGTGCCGGGTGGTCACTTTCGATGGGGATGTCCATCCATGTGGGGATTTACAATATAAGGAATGCTTTAGGAGCTATACACTGTGCAATGTTGTTATATGCCCTATGTGACCATACATTGAGAGAATAATTCTATGCAAGAAAATCTCTTTCTAATGCTAGATCAATATATACACTGATCCCCTGAAGAAGCCATTGGCGAAACGCGTCGGGATGAATTACGCCAGACTATTATCTGGACACTAACTGAAGGATAGCTCCACTATCCTGACTTCATAAATCTACATGTATGGACTGTAAATGCTTTTACCTACTGGATTCATTTTTAACTATGCGTTTTATGTATAATAAACTATTGATATATTTATATATATATATACATGGTCTTTGCCTTGGTACCCCTCTAGAAACCCTCCCTACCCTACTTTTGCTTGTTTGACTTTATTGAGGGGGAGAGGTGTGGGCAGGGGACCCTCGTTTGAGGCAATCCACCAGCTTTGCTTTGACAAAACTTCAGTGGGAATAAATATGGTGAATGTTACTCCGATCTGTTAGTCGCAAGCAGGCGTTGATTGCATTTGCATAATTGGAGCTAGGAGGTGTTATTAACCTGCCCAGAGAGACGTGTTAAGACAGCTTTGTGTGTGGCAGACAATAGATGTCTCACCCCCCCCCCGTACTTATTCCAGGCTTGTGTATGTTTATCTAATACCTTTTACAAGCTGGGTATTGTTTTATGCTAATGAGAGAAAACTCCTCTTTATTTGTATCTCAGGCTGTGCTTCTTATATTTATTCTGGCTGCTGGGCACTGTTTATGCCCTAATCACTATTTTAAATTTCCTGTCTTTTCCTTCTCCCTAATTTATTATTATTTTTTCTTTTTGTGACACACGACTCCACCATTTCGCTGAGCTACATTGCTCAGCAAAATGGTGCACAGTTCTCACAAGCTCACAAAGCAGATCTAAGACCTCATCAAACATTCGACAACATGGGAGTTGCGTTGAGCCAGTTCTTTTTAAGCACCTCAGACATTTGCCTTTTCAGGGAGACAGTTTAGGGCAGCAGGCGCAATACTTTTGCTTTCAGTGCTCCTTCTGCCGTTACAATGGCCACATTTCCATTGCCTGATATTCTTCTTGGTTTGTCTTCAGCTCATTCTTCTTGGTTTGTCTTCAGCTCATTTGGTCTATGAGTATTCCTGGGGAGTTTGGGTAGCCTTTTTTTACTGTTTTTCCAACATGTCTGGTGAAAAAACACAGGGTAGGTCCCCTTGTAACTGTGGATGACGCACCTAATCAGGACCTTTTTTTTACATCATGTGCAAGGCTGAACTTGCCTTCTGGTTTTCTTAAAGATCCAAGTCGAATCCACGTTTGCTGGTGGCAATTTCTTTTGCCCTTTTCATCCTTAGAGTGCTCATTCCTCTTCCTTTGTAAAGTGGAGGTGTTCCTTTCTTCAGTTGGCTCCCTCCTGTTTGCAGAAATGTAAAACGCAGAGATGATCCGTAGAAGAAGAGATTCTGCCAGTTGAATTTTCAGTCAGAGATTTCACCAAATCTGATCCAAACTACAGCATTTCCTTTTAATTTGAGACAGTTTTCTTTCCCCTAACACAGTGTTTGTGCTTCGTTTTCATAGCCCTAAACGCTTCCCTGGTTTTGATGTTTTTATCTACAAAGTTTGGAAACACCCATACAAACCATCCTTTGTCCCTAAGCGGTTCATGACTTTCTATCCTTTCCCTTTGTGGAGAATTTTGTCAAGAAAGGGTCTACATATTGCTTTGACCATCACTGTAGAAGACACCTCTTCTTTTAAAGACCCTACTGACAAAAAGCAACTTTTAAATTATTTACTTCTTGGCGAGCTCTGCTCTTCAACCCATGCTCCCCTACTCACTCATCTCTGACCTTGTCCGACTGGTCAAGTATTCTGAACAGAGAGTTGGCTTTTGCTGGCATTGACACTTCTGTGTGACACAGTGCTGGATGCTTACCAGGTTATGCTTGAGTAAACCCATCTGCTCTCCAGATCCAACGTCGTATAGACCTCCTTTTAGCCATCAAAGGATTGTTGCTTTGGGGTCTCATCATTCTCTTTTCCCCAGCCTAATGGGTTCAAGGTCTTTATTTAAACCTTTTTACAGTTCTGAAACCTAAAGGATACATTTGTTCCATCTTGGACGTATAAGCACTCAGGGCCTTCATAAGTTTTCCTTGGAATGGAATCTATGCAAACATTTATTGCTTTCCTTTATCGTAGAGACTTCTTGGCTTGACATATTTACACATTCCTATCTTTCCAAGTCATCTGCATTTGCTCCGTTTTGCTGTGTGCGACAGCCACTATCAATTTTGTTGCTTTTCCCTTTACCCTAGCCTTGGCTTTGAGACTGTTCACAAAGATCCTGACACCTATTTTTGTTTTAATTATTTTATAGATATTGTAGTCGTTGAATACTTAATTGATCTGACCTTACAGTCAGAAATGGTGACTTCTTGATGTTTAAAATTTATCTGACGCCCTCCCAGATCCACAGTGAGACCTTGTACCTCAAGGTGTAAATCTCACTGTATATCTGGGAGGGCGTCTGATAAATTTTAAACATCAAGAAGTCGCCATTTCTGACGCATCACTTGTAGTACTTGGGCCTTCTCCTGGATAACCTTTAAGGACAGGGTCTTCCTGCCCAAGAGAAGTTGATGTAGCAGTGTCTGGTTTGACAAATTCAATCCCAAATCCCCACAATGATGACCCTGCATACGGGTGCTGGGTTTGATGGTATTCTCTTCAAGGGGATTCCATTTTCTTAGCCTCACTTAGGAATCTTGTGACAGTATATTGTCATGGCATGGGAAAAATCTTGTTTGTCCCTAGACACAATGATTCAGTTACATCCTTGAACCGAGATGCCTGTCATGGTGGCTTTAATCCCGGTCATGTTTTGGAGGGTGAACTTTTCTCTCCCCTTACATTGGAAGATTGTCATGATGAACACCAGCCTTCTGAGTTTGGCAGAGTACTGGGCCCACCATTCAGGGGTGTTGGTCTCTGATGGAATTGACGCTTCTCGTCATCATCATGGAGTTACAGGCAGTTTGTCTGTTGTTATTGCACTGGACCTCTCTTCTGTTCATTGGACAGTGTCAGGCCTGTGTTAATCCTTAGGTGGAGACCAGCAGTGTTGCGATGGTGAAGGAAGTAGAGTCTATCCTGTCAAGTTTCAGCGCTACCCGCGGTGCACATTCCTTGGAGGAAAAATTGAGAGATTTGGATATTTTCTCAGCAGACCACATTTGGACCCATGCATATGGTTTCTCCATCCAGAGTAGATTTAGGACATATGCCCTCGTTTAGGGGACATCCGCTGTTTTTACTAGTGTCTCATTTCAACAAGATGCAACAGTTGGTATGCCCTGATCTGTGCTTTTTCCAGTAAAGCTTTTACCTCGTCTACTTTGCAAATTAAGGCAGAGAGCATTCCAGTCATTCTCATTGCTCTGGATTGGCCTCGAAGAGTGTGGTACATCGGCATAATTTGTCTGTAGCCAGCACTCCTTGACCTCTAGCAGATCGGTCAGGTCTGTTATCTTAAAGTCAAAAGATTTTTAAGCTATTTCAAATGCTAATTAAATCAATTTTATAATAGATGCTGCTCATTGATGTTAACAGTTTAAGCTTCCTGCAGAATCTGCTGATCCCCTGAGCACTCGCTCTGATATCCTGTTTTAGGGTGTTTTTTTTTTCCTTGCAGGGACCAAGGAGCATCCCTTGTGTGAGCTAGTAAGCTGTGTGTGACTATAAACAAACAGGTTCAACAAGGCAAGCCCCTCCACTGCTCCCCGCTATTGATCTAGATTAATTATTATTATTATTATTATACAGGATTTATATAGCGCCTACAGTTTGCTCAGCGCTTTAAAAACTGAGGGAGACGATACAGTTAACAATACAATTTCAGTAGGAGGGGACAGTTCAGGAAGGGCAAGGGATACAAAAGGTAATAACTGTTTGGGATGATTTAACTGAAAGTACTGTTATATTGAGGTGGGATAGGCCTCCCTGAAGAGATGAGTTTTCAAGGGTCACTTAAAGATGGACAGAATAGGAGATAGGCAGACAGATTGGGGTAGGACGTTCCAGGGGATGGGAGACACTCTGGAAAAATCCTTGAGGCGAGCATGCGAGGAGGTGACGAGCTGGAGAGCAGGAGGTCTTGGAAAGAGCGAAGGAGGCGGTTTGGGTGATCTGTTGAGGTGAGGTGGGTGATGTAGGTTGGGGCGCAGAGGTTATTGTTAGTACTGTATTATCAATTTTTATACGTTGGGGAAGTGGGAGCCAGTAGAGCGGGTGGCGGACACTGATCGGTTGGTAAGGTGAATGAGTCTGGCAGCAGCGTATATGATGGACTGAAGGGGTATAGCCTGCTTGGTGGTAGGCCAATAAAGAGGGAGGTGCAGTATCAAGAAAAGATTTTACAAGGGAGTGAATAAGAAGCTTTGCGGTATCCTTTGTTAAGAAGGGACGAATTATGGAAATGTTATGGAGTTTGAGTTGGCAAGAATACAAATTGGATGCGGGGCTGAAAGGAGAGCTCAGAATCCAGGAATACTCGGAGTACTCTGGCTTGAAGGGAGGTGTTGATTGTAGTGCTGTTGATTCTGATAGAGAAGTTGGGGGAGGAAACACGGAGAGGAGGAAATATTATAAGCTCGGTTTTGGACGGATTTAGTTTGAGGAAGTGGTGTGACATCCATGTCGATATGTCAGTGAGTAGGTTAGTGATGCATGAGGAGATAGAAGGGGTGAGCTGAGGGGTAGAGAGATATATTTGGTGTCGTCAGCATTTAGATGGTAATTGAAGCCATGGGAGGTTATCAATTGACCCAGTTGATAACCTCCCATGAAAAAAAGCTTGTGAGTTTAATACTACTTTAACCGCCTGCTGTCCGGCCGTTTAATTACAACAGCGGCTTCTTGAATGCGGGTGGGCGTTTTTAAACGTTCCATCCCGCCCTGCTCGTGCCCGCCGCTAGGCGGTGCGCACGAGTCCATAGGTGACATTAGGGTTCTTAAAGACCCCTGATGTCTCCATGAAGAGGACCTGACACTGAAAATTGGCTATCACAAAGGGGGCTTGGTAGTCCCCTATGTGATAGCAATAAAGCTAAGTGAAAAAAAAAAGGTTTAAAAGAATTAGTTAAAAAAAATATATTAAAAAATGAAGTCACATATAAAGGTAATAAAAAATATCCCCCGCCCCCCACATACACATGCAAACATGCGTCGAGTGCGGAAACGACGATTGCATCCACATGTTACATGTTGCAGTGAGAGCAATAATTCTAGGGCCATTAATCAATGATAACACTAAACTGATGAGCGGTAAAAGCTTTTAAAGCGTCGCCTATGCCCATATTTGGGCATTATATTTTTTGCGACTTCGCGGGCGCACGCAATTTTAAAGCTTGACATGTTTGGTGTCTATTTACCCGACGTGACCCCGTATTTTTTATATTTTGCCAAAACTTTGGGTAATAATAATTGTTTTATAACATAACGTAGGGAAAACTGTTTTTTTTCCCTGAAATTTTCGGTCCTTTTTTCATTATATAGTAAAAATAGTGCTGATTAAATACCACCAAAAGAAAGCTCCTATCTGTCCCCAAAAAATCGTATAAAATTCATTTCAGTACAGCGTTGCATGACGGAATAAATGTCAAAGTACTGCAGCGCTGAACACTGAAAAATGGCCTGGATAGGAAGGGGGTGTAAACATCTCGGTCAGCAAGTGGTTAAGGACTGATCTCCTCTCTGCCTCTCGTTCGGTCGCTGGTTTTGATGGTCTGGCTGTTGAAACCCAGGTTCTAAGAGACGGGCATTCAGTAGTTCCAACCATGCTTACATGGTTGAAATAATGCAGAAATAACCAAAATGCCCACAAGATGGCAGCACATGAGTCGGCTATGCTACTGCTCATAATACATGGCTTAAAAGAGAACTATGGGGTAAGTGTTTTGAAGACTTGAAAGACAAAATGGAAAACATGCATATAATGCAACCACTTTATCAACTCATGGAGTCTATGAACATGACCTTTGTAACTTGTCCTCTGGACCTGAAAAATAAAGAAAGGACATATACTCAGAAGTCCAAATATCAGATGAAGTCTGTGATGACCATGAGCATAGCAGACTTGATTGCTGGACAGTCCTTTCAAGTGCATTAGGTCACTTGTCCATGGGTGGCAAACTTGTAAAGTTCTTGAGAGATAAAAATTAGATGTCTCTTGGTTGATTAAGGGCAATTTTAAACAAGCCATCCTTAGATGGTGCATGCTGCAATGTTAGTAGCTGAAGACTAGGGCACTCATGTAATTCCGATTACAAAGTCTCCAGGTGAAACGGGAATCGTTCAAAGCTCCTGAGCAAGTAGAGTTGCTGGAGTAAGAATGGCTGTGAACTCGGGATCCATAGTCGCATCACTGTCGATGAATGGATTCAGCTTGGCAGTTGCATTATTTTTATCAATGTCTTTGCAGAGAGGTTTTTGGCAAATGTGCCAGTCCTGACAGTGAACATCATTGGGCGTAGTGTGAGAGCAGTGTGGAATATGGATTAACCTTGCAGTAGTGCATACAAGCCTTGTACAATTGGAGAAACGTTCAAAGTGTTGACAGACCAAGATTAATCTTTGTTCAGATTTGGTGACAAGGGTTTTGACTTCAGGATGAATCTCTGGAGTGTTTTCAGGATCTCGAAGACTAAAGACATTAGCTGTAGTTTCTTCTGGATGAACCAGCAGAAATTCAGGACCTGTTAACCAAGAAGAGGTTGCGAAGACACTTGCAGACAGGGACACATGCAGGCCTGGTGGCATGATCTGCAGAATTAATTTCTGATGGACCATAATGCCATTGTTGAGGCTTAGCTTCCAGGACACCCATTTTGAATGTTTGTTCATTGGTAGTGGAGCATCCCAATCTTTAATGGTCTCTGAATTTTGTCTTAGTAAGGATTTACCTTGTATGGTGATGAGAACCACTGAGAGAATACCAAGTTTGGTATGTCTGCAGAGCTGACTTGAAAGCCGAAGATGTCTTTTAATAAATCCTGTGGCGTGATCGCCAACCTGAAAGGCTTTCATAACAACAGCACTGTTTGAGGCAATCTTATGAAGTCTGAGGTTGGCTTCAGAAAGCATACCTTGGGTCTTTTGGAGCAGGTCTATGGCTTTATCATGGAGGAGAATCATCTTGCATGACTGGTGTAGAAGAATCTAATGGTTTTCCCAAGCTATTTACTGCTTGCGGAGTAACTGGGGAATCAGGTGCACTGATCTGAGTGTTTACATCAGTGGATTACTGCTCATCCAAACTGTTGAAGGATATATGGTGCATAGTTCCACCAGAACAGGGTGGTGGTTTAATGTAGTTTTTGTTTACCTGTACGATGATTTTATTGGAGCATACACCATCTGTCTTTTGGGCTTAAGGAGCGTCATTCCACCCATTGTGTTGCTGATGTACCTTGTGTCCAGAATGTCTCCTGCCTAACAAAAGCATAATTTTGTCATCATTGTCAAGGGGTGGGATGCAGTCAGCTAAATGTCTTAGATGAGGTTGAGAAAGTGCATCCTCTGGTGTAGGAATTTCATTCCTGTAGTTGGGCAACTGATTGCACTCGATCAGATTAGGAAGTTCAATTCTCTCAGTTCCTTTTATAGGAGAAATGATAAAAAATAGCATAGGTTGTTCTTCCTGTGAGTTGCACTGAACCAGCACAGGTGTGCAGTGTATAAGATGATCCATTTCCCTTTATGACAAACAAGTCAAAGAATTCTGAAGTGGTAAGGGAGTGACAGCTTTGGTCATCTAAGACTGCATACATATTGACTGCTTTTTCAGGTTGTCCTTGACGAAACACCTTGATGAGACTTTTTTTTTTTTGCAAGAGTCTTTCCCCAAAATCCTTTAAGAAGTAGTTCACTATATTTTGATGGAACTGTTGCAGGTGGTTGCCCATGGCTCTCCCCGCAGATTACAGTACATGAAGAAACATTTGTTGTGGTTGGAGCATGACTTTGTTGCTCCCCGCCATGATTTGAGACAGGGCAGGATGCATAGCTGTAACATGTTTGTCACTATTGCATTCTGTGCACTTGATGACAATTTTACAGTCTTTAGCAAAATGATCATAGGAAGCACAGCACCTGTAACATATTCCAAGTCTCTGGAGAGTCTCCTTGCGTCTTGTAAAGTCTTTGCCCTAAGCCCAATTCCTTGAGGCATTGATGATTACGGTCTACATCTCTCTTCCCTGAATCACTTGTTACGCCCATTTCTCTTGCAGGCCGCATGGCATTTCAGACAACACTAGATTCACGTCATGAGCGGGGTCCAGGTACACGTGGGTCTGTCTTTGCCAACTCCAGCTCCATGAGGAGGTCACTTAGTTCTTGAAGCCTGTGTTGATCGTTATTACCTATTTTTGGAAATAATTGCAGTCTCTTGAATAGAGCGTTTTATATGGCTTCAGAGCTGCCATAGGTTTGCTCAAGTTTTGCCCATGCAGCAGCAAGACCTCCATCTGGATAGTCAACATGACCAACATGACTTTATGACCAAATCAAGTTCCTCCTTGGCAGTAAGTTTGAGATCAGCAATAGCAGCTTTGAAGGTTGATCTCCAAACCCTGTAGTTCTCTGGACAGTCGTTGAACCTTAAGAGGCTAATGAGAATGAGCTGGCGGCGAATCATACATCTGGCGAAGACGGGTCCAATCTCTCACTCTTTGGTGCCAAAGTAACTTGTGGAGCCTCTTTAGGCGTGACCGTTCTCTGGTGAATAAGGGTGAGGTATACCAGGATAAAATGACGTTGCAAGAGCGTTTAGCTGTGGGTGTAGTCTCTAAGACTTCTGATGGCTGTAGCTTGAACTGTGGCTTGTCACTGGCAGTCACCTTGTTGTTAGCAGGAGGTGATGTGGTTTGCTTTGTAGATACACTTGCATGGTGGACTTGAAGAGACTCAGTGCATTCAACTGTGTCTTCCAGTTCTGCTGGGAGGGAACAGTCCAAATTAGTACTTTGTCCCATTGCTTGTTCAAGGACTTTCAGCCTAGCTAGAGCAACTGCTTCTTCCCTTTCCATTTAACCCCTTCATGACTGAGGCCTTTTTTTCATTTTTTGCACCCATGTTATATTCCACATTTTAGGCCTGAAAATGACTTAAAACCCCCAAACATTATATATTTTCTGAATGCCAAGACCCTATAGAATTAAATGGTGGTAGTTGCAAATTTTTATGTTGCGCAATATTAGCGCAACTCCTTATTAAACCCCAACATTTAGTGAAAAATTTAATTAAATACCCCAAAACACAACAAAATACCCTTTTTTTCAAGAAATATAAAAGATGAGGATACAACGATTTAAAACGATACCCAACATGCCCAGGTTACAAATTGCGTGCGTCCGTGAAACGACGAAAAACTGCAGTACCCCAAAAAGTCCATAGACGCTTTAAAAGCCCCCATAGGTCATCAATTTAGAGATACCCCAAAATATTGGCCCTAGAATTATTGCTCTCACTCCGGCGTGCGCGGCGATACCCAACATGTGTAGCGCGTTCGTCGTTTTCATACGTAGGCGCACCCGACGCGTGTTTACGTGGCGACGCACGTGCTCACGGGGGCGGGGGACTTTTAATTTTTTTTTAATTATTATTATTAGATTTATTTTAATTTAAACTTTTTTTTTACTTTACTTTGACTGCTATCACATAGGGGGGCATACAGGCCCCCCCATGTGATAGCAGATGGTGGTGACAGGTACTCTTTTTAAGGTGATGCTGGGGGTCCAAAAGACCCCCAGTGTCACCTTTACACTGGAAATAAGCTATTGAAGTTCAGATTGCACTTCAATAGCTTATAGCTGGGCTGCAGGAGCACAGAACTGACAGCCCAGGGACCGGAAGTGATGCAATCTGCATTGCTCCCGGTCCCATAGAACGGGGAGGGGATCGATGAACGGAAGTTCGTTGACCTCCTCCCCAGCTCCCCGCGGACACCAAGGAAGCTGATCCCGGGCCCGTAGGACGGGACACAGAAGCGATCTGGCGACAGGTAAGTCGCCAGAATCGCTTCTGTTGTAAAGCCGAAGGGGTTAGAGAATCTTTAATTGGGTTTTCATTTGAGCTTCCATCTTTGCTTGAAAAAAATTGCTCTGAGCTTCCATTTGGGCTTCCATTGCTGCTTCTTTTCTAACAAAGGAGCGTCACACTTTATTTGTTTTCAGATTAGCGCGGGCCTCTATTAACTTGCCCCTTTTATTGAACTTTTGAAGCGATAGGATCTAGAAGAAGGTGCTCTGTGCTTGGTTGATGTGGATATGTGAGGTCTGGTCTCCTGCAGTTGAGCAGTGCGTTCTGCCTTATCTTTAGCAACTTGCACAAAGAGATCTCTTTGTTGGTTTAGTGCATCAGTCTTGGTTAGTTCTGCTGAAGAGTTATCTATATTAGAGTCCTTTTAAGAAAACTGTGTATTGTGCAGGTGGTCGCTGGTGACATTCATAGACTTTAGATAGGTGATCTATAGAGTCTCTTAAATCAGCTAGTTGATCATTAAAACTTGGCAAAACTGACATGCAGTGTGAAGTTCTGTCCCATAGGTCTGACAGATTGCTGGAGAACTCATCTCTAGTGGTTTCATAGTTTTCTCTGAGTTTCTGTGTCGGATTTATTGTGCGTTTGGATTTTACACTCTGCTCAGCAATATCTGCAGAATCTGCTCCCTGTACATCTGTGTGGTCAGAAGCATGATGTATCTGCGTTGGTTCAGCGATAATGGAGTGCTCAGAGCCTTTTCTAGACATTTTTCATGTTTTCGCAAAAACTGGTTACTGTCTCTATAAGAAGATAAACAGCAGCTTAGACAGGTGGGGTAACACAGTTCAATGCAGAGAAACAGACTTCAATATTTACAGGTGAAGTGCACTAAGCTTGTGCGACCATGTGCTTTCACAAGATGGCGAATGGGACTGAGCTTGATTTCAGATTAGGCACACAGATATATATACACACATGCTGTAATAATTCTACCATGTTTTTGACTATTCTGACTCCAACTGTTGTATTAGTGATTTATCCATTGCTGAGACCTCTATGCCTGGATTGCAGATGCAATCACCACGGACTGTCTTTATCAGATAGCTGAACTTACAAAATATCTTTTACATCCATGACGATCTTTATTGACTGCAGCAGGTTACAGCAAACAGGATGCAGCAGATGATTGAAAAGACGGTATTTGCAGGTCAATAGATGGTAATGTTTCCCCCATGCGAGCATATTCACATGTGGCCATGAGACAAGCAGCCATTTTGATGCCATAATGACAATGTGAAGAAGAAAGGAAGTACATCACACACAAGGGGAGGGAATACAGAAAAAGGTGGTGCAATAACCAAAATGCCCACAAAATGGCAGCACATGAGTCAGCTATGGTACTGGTCATAATACATTGCGTAATGAAAATTAACTATATAAATGCTCAATTCACAGTAATATAGATATTAACCATGACTATGCATTGTCATATTTTCATATGTAGCACCCTGCTAAAAAGGAGTGCCAAAATATATCTGTAGTCTATGTTCAGTTCAATTATTACAAAGCAATCTGTGAAGCTGTGTCTGCCTGTTGCTGGGTGTGGTACCACACAGAGCAGAACAGCCAATAAGGATTGCTCTGGGCATTTATGTCTCCCAGCCTATCACTGTAGGGCAGTAGCAGTGATGCATGCTGGGAGAAGATATACATGTTCAGTGTGGCTGATGTAACGGTCTCTTCCCTCCCCCAGGGCCTTCCTGGGGGCAGGATGCCTGCTTCTGAGAGACAGAATGGGCTAGGCCTAAGCCTGGGGGTTAAGCCTGGACACTGGACCCTAAGTCTGGAGGCCCAGTGGTCAGCCACTCATGTTGGAGTTGAACATGGACAAGAACCTTGAAAGTACTGCTTGCCAGAAGTTCTCCACACAGATTTCCGGTACGGCTTAAAGGTCCAAATCTGTGATGGCAGCAGTTACTATGCTCTATTTCTAAGAAAAGGAGTCTATCTCATCCTGGATGTACCTGACCCTCTCCCTCTCTTCCTGGAGTTCGGCATTAAAAGAGATTCTGCTTGATCTACTGTCTGGACTTCACTTTGTCGGTAGCCACTGGAGGTGGTAGGTGCTTTTGGGGCAGCCATGTTCTTAGTAATCCCTAGACAGGCTATTGGAAGACCCGATCATTCAGCGGCTCCTTTGGGGGTGAGCGCTACACATACAGGTAAAACTCGGAAAATTAGAATATTGTACAAAAGTTCATTTATTTCACTAATGCAACTTGGCCGTCTACCAGGAGATTTTGGAACACTTCATGCTTTCTTCCGCAGACTAGCTCTATGGGGATGCTGACTTCATTTTCCAGCAGGACTTGGCACCTGCCCACACTGCCAAAATTTTCTGAGATTGTGGATCTGGGTTTTCATGAGCTGTAAGCCATAATCATCACAATTATGACAAATCACGGCTCGAACTATCTTGCTTTGCATGTAATGAGTCTATCTCATATATTAGTTTCACCTTTTAAGTTGCATTAGTGAAATAAATGAACTTTTGCATGATATTCTAATTTTTTGAGTTTCACCTGTACAATAGATGTAACAGCACATGCTCTATCTTTCCTGTGTCAGGCACCAGTTCACCCCTAGAAGATTGCTTTCCGTTTGTTTGGATGTGGAAAAGGAATGCTGGACTTTAACTTTCTGACATGCTTTTTTTTAGGCAGACTGATTCCCTTTTTGTTATCTTGGAAGGTCCTTAAAAAGGTTCTTCGACCTCAAGATCCACTGCATCTCAGTGGGTTTGTTAATTTATTTGCACAGACCTATCAATTGTGAGATTAAGTGCTTCTTTCTCCAATTTAAGACTAATCTGCTATGGCAGTCAGTGTTTCTTAGGCTTTTCTAAATCAGGCCTCGGTGTCGCAGGTTGAAAGGCTGCAACCTGCCCTTCTATACATACTTTCTTTAAGTTTTACAAGGTTGGATGTGTCTGATCAGCAGATGCTAGCTTTTGTCAAAGATTTCTGTAAGTAGCTACGGTATTTGATTTTCTTTGCTTTCCTTATTTTTCCTGTTAGGCTGGTCACCTGTGTTGTTGGGTGTGCCCATCCCTCAGTTTGTACTGCTTTTAGATTCCCCTAGCTTCCAGACTATCATGTCTTGAGCTTTTAGAGATGAACCGAAATTGAATTTTCAGGCTGAAACCATTTTTTTTTCTCTAAGCTTTTTAAAATTATTGTGTGTTTGTTTTTTTTAAATGCATTTCCCAATAAACAAGAAGAGAAAATAGCACATACTGGGGGGAATTTATCATAGCAATTGCGAGTGTTTGAACTTGCACGGAATATATTTGCACCAGATTTATCAAACTAGTGTAATGCTGTTGATAAATGAGGTTTAATAGACTCCAGGAAAAAAGACTTCTAACTCCAGACAAAAAGCTTAACTGTCGCATCTTGAAGAAGTGGTCACGGGAACTTCTTAAGTTGTGATTGTTTTCTTAGGTGATGCTCCAGTTTCATACAGCCCAGAACAAGTGCAGATGCAAACAGGTGCAAAAAACATGCAGTTGAAAAAGTAGTGCAAGCACTGAAGAAAGCAGGTGCAAAACACATGCAAAAAAACATGTGCAGTTGGAAAAGTAGTGCAAGCTTTGGGCAAAACGCGTGCAGTTGGAAAAGTAGTGCAAGCTCAGGTGAAAACATGAGCACATGTTAAAAGACAGATTAGCACATAAAAAAATGATCTAAGAGGCTAAAACTGTTGTAATTGCTTTGATAAATTCCCCCAACTGTGTTTTAACTTGAGCAGCTGTGGAACCTTGAAGTCTGTAAGTAAAGTGCGCTCAACATATGCACAGCTTCACAGATGCACTAAACAACTCATATGGATAGATGCTTATATATGGCCATTTTGTGGTCAAAGCTGTTTTTTATTAGAATACAGTCTGTTAGTAACCTGCAATGTTTCAGAGGGACCAAAGGGTTATTTTTCACTTACTGACCCTGCAGACAATAGCCCTGCATATGCTATATGTAAATAGGCTAATACATGCTGCTAAATTTGTTTTAGAGTCCTGGACAATATTATTTCAAACCAATGATGAAAGAATTTCGCTTCGAGCCTTCCTCCCAGATGATAGAGGCACAAGAGGGTCAACATTTAAAGATTAGAATCACAGGCCACAGGACAGCTTACAGGTATGCTTTCAAATTAACACTTTTACTATTGATAAGTGCATGCAAGACACCCTGTTAAAGATCTTCCCTAGGCCTACCTTGAAAAAGTATTCATACAATTGGAAGTTGTTTAGTTAAATCGGTATGTCAATAAAATATTCTTATTGAAACTGTAAGTAGCTAAAAGGCCTATAAGATCTCATACCTGTGCAAGTCATTTTAAGATAGCTTAGTTCCTAGTCTTTACACTAGTGCATGTTTCAGGCTACCTGTTGAGGTCCGGAGGCAATTTCACTTTTGCACTGATACTGATTTTATTGTGCTTTATCAAATGAATTGTGTATTTTTATCGGTTTAATATTGATTTGATAAACATTTGCGCAATTATCGCAGGGCCTACAAATTTAGTAGCACCATATTTTTATTTTAACGGGCCTGTGCTTTCAGAAAATATTTTTTTGGGGGGTCTTTCACAAACGCCAGCAACGCAGCAGTAGAGCATCAAAGCAATAAGAAACATTTAAAAAATGGCATGGCCAGCTGAGGTTAAAAGCATTCCGGAGGGCTTGGCAGCGGAAAGGTTAAGGGTATTAACTGTTTAATAATATACAGTGGGGGGAATTTATCAAAACTGGAGCAGACAGAATCTGGAGCAGTTGCCCGTGGCAACCAATCAGCATCTCTTCAGTTTGCTCAGGTAAGATTTGAAAATGAGACAGAGAAGCTGGCTGGTTGTAGTGCAAATCTGCTCCAGATTTTGTGTTCTCCAGTTTTGATAAATTCCTCCCAGTATATTTTTCATCTGTATTCTGCCTTTAACCACTGTCGGAAAAACGAATGTAAATTCCAACGTCCAATAGAGGAACCATATTGACAGGTAAACTAAAATGTATTTTCCTTACTGTCCATTCAGGGACACAGCTCTGAAGAATTATGAGACATAGTTTATGCTGCTGCCTTCAGGAGAAATGTCCACTGGAAAATAAATTAAAGCCCGTCCCTTTTAAGGCAATAACCTTTTTCCATCTCACACCTGCCAGTTTAGATTTGTTTCCTTAGGAAAATTGATGTCTCGTTTTCTTTTTTTCTTTTTTGTTTTGTTTGTTGGGATTCTACTATCAAGAGCTGCTACCTGATTCATGCCGGATAATCTTGAATCCTGGAAGTTTCTCCTTGCTAGTCAACAAAACTGAGAGATTCATGCCGGATAAGTTAAATCCTGGAGGTTTCCCTAATTGTCAGTGAGCAGGTCATTTCTAGTCTCAGTACTGATGATTCGTCCTGTGGTGGTCTGGAGTTCCCATGGTCATCTCTTCATTTAAAGAGCACAGGCCTTTTCAGCCACCATGCTGTGGATACTTCCTGTAGTGGTCCTGTGTTTTGTATATGGTGAGGTATTTCAGCTACCACTTCTGAGGTCAGGACAGTTTTGTCTGGGTATCCCTATTTATGTATTCCTCTCTTTTATTCAGAGTCAAAGAACCATTTGGCTTAAGTGTTAGTCAGCAGAGCATCAATATGAGAAGGGCATTTTATATTTACCCTATGTGGGAGACCATCTTTTCAACTCATCGCTGGATTAAATTAAATAAGATATATAGAGGTTTTTAGTTCCAAAAGCAGCAGTCTCCTTCCTCTGCTAGACAGTCAGGTTCTTCCAGTCTCCCCTGGCATTCCAAGGGGACTCCAAACCCACTGACATGTCTTGTTTCACAATGAAGGGTCAGCCTACGCCTGTTTTTCGGGTTGGGGGTGTCTGATGGCCTTTGCAAAAATCTGGGAAGCAAGCATATTGTATGCTTAGTTTCAGAAGGTAGTTTACGGTTACAAAATAGAATTTTAACTTTTTCCTTTGAGTTTCTTTGCATTTCACCTTTCTCCGCAGTGTTGGGTGGACCTATTGGCCATCCAGGGATTGTTAGATAAGGGAGTTATTGTTCTAGTTCTTTAGCAGAACGTTTTCTAGGATTTTACTCAAACCGTTTTACTGTTCCAAAGCCCAAAGGGAGTTTTGTCCCATCCTGGATTTAATGGCTCTCAACTCTTTTGTTCAAACTCACAAGGTTGAATGGAATCTGTTCAGTTTCCTCGCTTTATCTAGAAGATTTCTTGGTTTCCATCAACATTAAGGACACGTTTACATGTTCTTATCTTTCTGGGTCATTGATGTTTCCTTCACTTTGCGGTAGGAGAACTCCATTATAAATTTGTAGCCCCTCCCTGTGGTCTGGCCTTGGCTCCAAGGGCTTTCACCAAAGTCCACACTCTGATTCTGGGTCTTCTTTGTCAAAAGGGCATTCTGATTATCAGATACTTAGACAATATTTTGCTTCTTCTCTGACTTTGGAAACCAATGTGTCCACTGTACTAAGAACCTTACAGTACTTCAGATGGGTTCTGAACATCGAGAAATTGTCTTTGATTCCATCGCATTGCCTGGAGTACTTGGAGTCTTCTTTTCGTGCATCTCTGGCCAAGGTCTTTCTTCCCTGGACAATTTAACCAAGTTGGAGAGTCAAATTCGTCTGACTTGTTCTCATCAACAATCCTCCCTGAGGTCCTGAATGCAAGTTCTGGACCTAATGGTGTCCCCTTTTGAAGCATTTCCATTTTCGGCTTCACTCCTGAATTCTTCGCTATTCGCTATTTTCTCCATCGAGGGACAAAGCTCCCTCTCCTCATTTCCTTTTAAACTGCTTCCTACAACTGGGAGGTGGGAAGGGTTATTGCTGTAAAGTGACGGGCTTTAATTTTTTGCCTAGCGTCCATTTCTCTTGAAGGCAGCATAACCTACATCTCATAATTCTTCAGAGCTGTGTCCCTCTGAGAAAATAATTTTATGTTAGGAACAAAATCCTATTTTTCTGAGCACTTCTTTTGTCTTACCATTGCAATGTGTATGTAAAAATAAGTTATGTGACATTTTTACATGTTTACTGCTCCAAACAAATCATTTGTGTATCGTACAGTATAGGACATAAGCAGATTCAGAGACTGGGTAATATACAGGCATCAGGTGATTAGATGCTGGCCAGAGCTGTGAGGACCCTCATAATTGCGCCCACTCCCAAAAATCATCAGTCTTGTTTTTTTGCTAGTGTCCTTAGGATCCAGGTGTTATGCAGGCATCATACAGATGCTGACAAATTCCGTGTGTCTACTTCCCGAATGGCCGGACCTTCTGTCTCAAGACCTGATACTCCACCCTGATTCCTGGTCCGCTGACTGTGATGGTTTGACTGTTGAAGCCAAAGGTCTGAGGGATAGAGGTCTGACTGAATCTTATTCCTGTGCTTTCACAGGCCATGAAGTCCCCCTCTCACAAGGTATACCAATCGCACCTGAAGGGCTTACTTTGTGAACAACGGAATCAGCATCCATGGGACGTATTTTGGCCTTTCTCCAATTGGGGATGGATCATCACTTGGTCCTGAGTACGCTCAAAGGACAGATATCATTCTTTGCTATATTATTTCAATGGCCATTGGCCTCTCATTCCTTGGTCCTTTTATACAGGGGGTCTTGTGGCTCCTCCTAGATGCCCTCTAGTTCCACCGTGGGACCTCAGTCTGGCATTTTTAAAACTCCAGTGTGCTTCCGTTCAACATATCAGAGAGATCTTTCTGACCTCTGTGGTTTTCCTTGTTGCTGTCACCTCTGCTAGGAGGATTTAAGAGCTGGCAGTACTATCGTCCAAAGGACCGTTGTTCTTCACATGGATAAGGTAATTCTCAGGTCTAGGGATTCCTTTTCACATTAGGTGTCCTTGTTTTATCCTAATGAGGTGATAATTCTTCACTCCTTTTTTGTCCTGCACCGAAACATCCTAGGAAGGTCTCCCTCCATTGCTTGGATGTGGTTCGAGCCCTCTGTGTTTATCTTTTCAGCTATGGCTGAAACAGTCTGATTGTCTTAGTCCTTCCTGAAGTACCTTTGTGGGGATTCCCTGCATCTCATTCCACCATTTCTTGGTGGATTATACAGGTCATTGTGCATGTATATTAAGGGTAGGGCTACCCCTTTTCTGTGAAGGTGCACTCTACTAGATCTGTCAGTGCCTCTTGGCCTTTTCGGCATCTGCTCTGCAGGTTTCTAAGGCTGCTCCTGGACCTCTGTTCATTGGTTAACTCAGTTCTACTAGGTTGATGTTTGAATCCTCCCCTCTATGTCCTCTATTGCTTGCTAAAAAAGCAGAGGATTTTTGAGAGTAAGAGGGGTTATATGAGGTTCCTCACAGTTCTGGCCAGCATTCAATCACCTGATGATACCTGCATATTACCCAACCATCTCTGACTTTGCCTGTGTCTTGTACTGTACTAGAAGAAACGGATTTTACTGGTCAAGTAAAAAAATCCTATTTTGCAATGCGTGTTTAAATTTCATTGCAGCGCAGTGCAACTCATTCTGAAATCCATGTGTGTATTTTGTGCAGGTTAACGCATACAATAAATGTTACAATAATAACTACAAATGCGTACTGAAATTACAATGCATGCTCTCTTAAAGGTGTAGGCAGTTAAGGCATTTAGATTTCACTTGTCAGGGACTTTACTAAATAGCGAAGTACGGAAGAAAATTATTAACCAATAAATTACAATTAGTAGTAAATAAATACAACTTGAACCTCAAATGTCCATTAATAGAACCTATTATAAAACAATGAAGGAGCCATGTTTTGTTTGCAGGAGCTTGAAAAGAATAGTGGAGAGGGTATGATGCCTGTGGTTATCAGTGAGACCTGGTGTCTTCTCTGCATAGGTCCCTACACCGAGATATATGATGTCACCAACAATGACCAAGTGATTAAAGCACACAAACTGTTTAGTGTGTGTGTGTGTGTGTGTGTGTGTATATGTATGTGTATATATATATATATATATATATATATATATATATATATATATATATATATATATATATATATATATATATATATATATATATATATATATATATATATATATATATATATATATATATATATATATATGTATATGTGTGTATATATACATACATGAATTTATCAATGTTGTCGTGTCCTCAGCATCTCTCAAACTGTTGTGTGCCTTATTTCTAGTGCACATAGCAACAGATTTAGTATCTTAGTTTATGTTTTATTCCTAAATGCCTTCATGAGAGAATAGTCTCAAAACTGTCTCTATTTTTTCTGTCTCAAAACTGTCGCAAACTTGCTGGTAACCTCTTGGATGATAGCTGAATAGCCCGAGATCCTCGGCTGACTTGAAGGTACGAGTCATCTTTGCGATAGTTTTAAGAAGTGCTCAGAAGTTCTTCTAGGATGTGCGTCTGTTTGAAGGTCTTTTACTGTCTCAAATGCTGTACACGACTACTGCGCAGTTGAAATATTATGCGAAATGTCACAAAACATGTTCAGTGAGTCGCAAAAATTAATATGTCGCAACAACACTTAAAAACAAACACAACAGACATAAAACTCCTGCGGTTTGTTAGCATTATATTTTGATATTTGCGCCTTAAAAATGTGTGTGTATATATTGATATGTGTTTTTTGTGTGTGTATCTATCTCTATCTATCTATCTATCTCTCACACACACACACACACACTGTGTATATGTATTTCTGTTTTGCAAGGAGAGTTGAGCCTTATTACATGAATGTGTTCAGTAGTCAAGTTAGTAATGGTCAGCTGTCATGTCCTTTCAGTTGTTATGGAACAGTGGCCTCTCTAAATGGTGAGCCTGAGCAAGGAGTGTCTGTGGAAGCTTTGGGACAGAGAGACTGTTCAATTTATGGTGAAGATTCAATCACTGATGAGGAGGGGAAATTCAGGCTCCGTGGCTTAAGGGTAAGTAGGAAGTTTTAAATGACAGACATCTTAGGGCTTAGTGTACTTTGATATAGACATAGAAGCAAATCAAACGTAGCATTCTTTTAGTAAAAATATGGCCGCGTTGCAAATTGTTTTATTCACAACACAATTTGTTGACTTGCAAAAAAGTTTAAAGTGGCACTAAACTCGGGAGTTACATTTTTAAAATGCATTGACGTACCTTTAACTATTAACAAAAATGTAGCTTATTTGGTATCACTCAGTTTTAGATCCTCAAACTATCTCTGAATTTGTGCTGACACTGTCCTTCCCCCTGGAGGGTGGCTACATTTGTTCGCCATGGCCCCTGTGTGCATTATAAAGTAGCCACCCCGCAACAAGGTCACTTCCCTGATGGACTACAATCTCGCATTTAGTTTACTAATTTGAATTCAGATTGTGGTCTATCAGGGGAGCAAGCTTGTCATGGTGGCTACTTTACAACACGCACACAGGCCATGGCGAACAAATGTAGCCACCCTCCAGAAGGAAGGACAGTGTCAGCAAGGACTCCAAGATGATTTGAGGATTTACAGCTGAATAATGCACAAATTGGCTACATTTTTGTTAATTGTTGAGGTACTTGAATGCATTTTTAAGATTTGACTTCTGAGTTTAGTGTCATTTTAAGTGTTGCATGGCAAAAGAAACAACTTGTTACAATTCAGTCCTTCAAAAATCCTGCACGCACATTACGGAAACAGACAAATACTCTTATGCACTAAGCCTCCATCTTATAACACCAGCAGACTGCATCATTGCATATATTTCTGTTTACATGATCTGCAAGTATGTAAAATGTAAGGCAAAATTAAAGTGACACTAAACTCAGGAGTTAAATCTTAATACATTCAAGTACCATAACTATTAACAAAAATGGATCCTATTTGTATATCATTCAGCTTTAGATCCTCAAATCATCTCTGAATTGGTGCTGACACTGTCCTTCCTTCTGGAGGGTACTTTTGTTCCCCATGGTCCCTGTGTGCTCTGTAAAGTAGCCACCGCTCCAAGCTTGCTCCTGCGATTGACTGCACTCTCATTACAAATTAGTAAACTAAACACTACATTGTAGTCCATCACTGGAGCGAGCTTGGAGCAGTGGCTACTTTACAACACAGGAAAATGTCAAGGTTCTTGTTGCACTCCTTACTGGAAATCCCAGATGATGGGGAGGGTTTTCGAAATGACTGCGGATGATACCACTGTATGCATAGAATGATTGTAAAGAATATCACCAACACTCCAAAGATCCTTATAGAATCACCAAATGTTCATTTTATTGACCAATTTGTCAAATGCAAACAAGCGCTTTCGGGACACCACAGGGTCCCTTCATCAGGCTTTGACATCGACGGTACCACGCTTGAGAGCAACCAGTCTTTCACAAATGTTTGTAGAAGCAGTCTGCATGCCTAGGTGCTTGATTTTATACCATATAACATATTTTTGAATATTTTTTTTTTTGCAGCCTGAATGTGTATACCATGTGCAACTGAAAGCTGAGGGAAATGACCATATTGAACGTGCATTACCACCCTACAGAGCCATAGAGGTGAGTTAGTGAATAGCATACAGATGACTTTTTCTTGGCGCATTCTGATATACTTAGCATTAATGATCACCCCATCATATATTTATTTCACTTCAAATTTAACAATAGAATATTGCATAGTGTCCTATATTTCTTTTTGCACAGAAATATGATGGCAAAATAAACGAATAATTAAACTACGATAAAAATTGCATGTCAAAATGATCAGAAGGTACAGTGAAAAGGACATCCACAATGAAATCTCAGTTCTTTCTGTTAAAGTGCAATCCTTTCACATTCCGAACATCCTCATGTATTGTGCTGGGTAGACTCACTGACCAGATACGCACAGGGGAGGTAGGAACGGGTGGAACAAACAACTTTTATAGGAACAGTCAAGATTTGCATATAATTTCTGCTTTATCTCTGGATCACATGACTATTGGTCCTGTATTTGCGGGGCACACTTACTCACCAATAGGAAGGCACAGAAAGTTAGATGGAATGGAACCAGCACCGCCTTTTACAGGAGAGGCCACAATTTGCATATACTGTAGCTTTAGCTGACTTTATCTCTGGATCTGTTTTTTTTTTAATGTAGTTTTCACTGGTGATAACCTATTTTTTTATAAATGTTATTGTTGTAAAATGTCAATTTCCTAGTTTTGTGATACTTTTTCAGTTAAACTGTTTGCAGGCAGCTTAAGGCCTCATTCACGCGACAAATGGTTGGCACGTACAGCTTCGTGCTGCGTGCAGGGCTGTATCGGGTAGCTACTGGGAAGGACAGGTGCTGCGTGTGATTTAGTAAGCAGCCCCTGTCCTTCTCTAGGGGACTACGTGGCCTTACGCTCCCCTCAAGTGCAGGTCCGTGCGGGTGCGTGTTTCCTGACTCGGACGCAGGCAGGATCCATCCTGTCACCCGCACGGACGTGCAGGGCGGGTGAGCGTAGGGGGGCGTACGGCTGCGTAGTCCCATAGAGAAGGACGGGGGCTGCATACTAATCACACGCAGCACCTGTCCTTTCCGTGAGCTGCCCGATATGGCCGTGCACGCAGCACGGAGCTGTACGTGCTGGCCGATTCCAGTGTGAATGAGCCCTAATACACAATTGAAGTACATATATATCATATGTGTTACCTGGCAAGAGATCTGTAACTCTGTTCAGCCAGCCTTGTGATTTGCACAACTGTAGAACAATACAGTCTGTTCTGGAAATTTTCACTCTGTGATTGGGGAATAAAGGAGCAGCAGAACACAGACTATCCTTCTGCTTTTCCCTTCTGTAAGATTAGAGACAGCACTATGCAAAGCAGTAGTACCTCACTGAGCTTTATCTTTTTCCCTGATATTATACTGTATAGCTGCACAAGCTTGCTTGATCTAATTGCCATTAAGCAAATGTCTCCAGAACTGTCTTTTTATTCAATTTGTTTTCCTAGGTTGGCAATAGTGATATTGATGAAGTTAATATTATTGCCTTCCGTCAAATCAACCAGTTTGACCTGAGTGGAAATGTAAATACTTCACCAGAGTACCTGTCTACCCTTTTGGTAAGTCCTAGACAACATTTATATTGTTCATCTGCGGGGGCTCATTCATTTTCCTGTTTTGCTGTATTTATGCAAGTTTTTTCCTCTGCCTAATTTGGTCCATTAGACAGGTTTCCACGTGCTTGCCTAAGGGCCGTGTCACACTATATCCAGTGCGTTCTGGTGCGGTTCGAGCCCTGGACGCACTGGATTGCACTGGTTCACCAATGTCTTCAGTTGTTTCGGGAATGTCCAGTGAACCAACCTGTGCTTGGTTCGTTCATCACTAGAGTTTTTTGTTAGCATTCAGAGTTTTACAAATAAATGTTTACGTACTAGCCACACTGTTTGAGGGAAGGGAGAGGTTTAAAATAATTAAGGATAAATTTCATGCAAAAAAAAAAAAAGGATGGTATGTATTGGATTTCCAAAATTCTGATGAACAAGCAGTTATAAGAATTCAAGTGGATCTTGAACTAGAAAGAAAGGTCTGCTCATGACATTAGGGCCCACTCCTTTTATAAATTGCCCTACCCTGTATGTGCTAAAACGCACCTGTGGGGTTAAAAGTACAAATATATACTTGCCTAACTTCTCGCTTCTGCTTGTGGAGCCTCAGTGAGGGTGACATCACATTCCTTCTGGCGAAATCCCAACCCTAGCTGGAAGACACTCCTACACTGTACAGGTGTGTCATCTTGCCAGATTTAGGATACTTGGAATTCCCCAAGAATCTAGCCAAAAAATTGTGACATCACCCCCTGTAGTGCAGAAACCAGGGGTATGGTATGTATGTATTGTTTCCTTTATTTTACCACATGGGGCCTTGAGCTAATGAGCTGACTTAGCAAGGTCCGCTTTAATCTTGGGCTAATATATCTCCTAGCTGAGGGTTCATAGTTAGGCTATACAGAATGTCTTTGACACCTCTGAAAAGTCTTTAATAAAGTGGTTTATTAATTTTTTTTATTATTTTACGACAGTTGATGCTTTCTTCAATGCGTTACATGGACAATGAGAATATTTTTCACAGTGTCAATGGAGGTTTGGGGAAGGGGGGTGCACAAGGTTTATTTGACCTGTGCTAGCCCTTAGTACTCTTGATTTAAACCAGTGACTCTCTTCAGAACTGCCATTGATGCTGCTTGGTTAGTCATGGCAGGGAGATGCATGTCTTCAAAGCGGACCTTTGCACTCAAAAGTCAAATTCTACCAATGCATCCCTCTATGTATGATGATTCATAATAACAGACATGTCAGGTGTAAAATGCTGTGATTTTGAAATACACTTGCAGAGCATTCACTTCCTGCTTTGAAAGGGAAAAATTACTTCAGTTTGCCAAAGCATTGCATGCTGGGAAGGTTTCATCAGCAGAGCATTGCTGGGAAATCTCATCTCAGTGAAAGGCATTTTCCTCCCCTGAGATGACATGTATGGTCACATGTCTAGTCACATGTGCCAATTTTCAGGAAGTAAAAGGAGAACTAGTAACCTGCCCTTAGTTAACATGACCACTGTCAGACTGGGGAGGTAAAGAGAAATAAGGTATGCAAAGAATACAAAGCCTGCAATTATATAGAAGTATGTGTTTGTAGATTGTCATCACTAAACATTTCTAAAGGTGTGTTTGTTGTTATTTTAAAGATCTGGGTAAAGGTCCACTTTAAAGCAAACTAGTATCTTTCATTTAGAACATTTTGTTTTCTTTTTAGCCTAAAACGTGATAGTCTTTAAACCTAGGTATAATGCAAATCCATTCCTTGCAAAGAGGATAACCTTAAATCTAAGGGTAATTTTGTAACTATAAGAGGCAAGGCAGGAATAGGAATAGATCCAGCTTGTAATAGGCAAAAAAATCAGATGTACAAAGGAATGGTGCTGAATTCCAACAACAGAGATACCCCCCAGAAGGATATCATAAAATGTATGCTAATGTAAAGATCATTTCAAGAATCGACACAAGGGGGAAATCTCGGTCTGTAAACAAGAACTTAACATTTCTTACAGACAATCATAAGTTTGAACTGCATTTGATTATTCTTTGCATTGCTCAGTGACCTTAAGTAATCTTGAATTCTTGGTAAATTAGATCAGTGTTTACTGAAGGCATACAACCAAATAACGTTACTTATGCCCTTAATTAGTTTACTTATGTCCTGCTTTGCAGGCTTTCAGCAGCGTTTTGGAGGCTGTTGTTGTAGATATGTGGAGGCATCTCAAGGTGCCTGAACTTTATACGCAAGTAAAGAAAATGAGATAAAAAGCACTTTTTGTACTCCTAACATGTTCTCTCTTTTCTCTGATGGTGATATAGATATCTGAAGACTTAACATTTTTGAATTTTGCTTGTGTTATTTCTCTATACAGGTAAAGCTTTATGAGAGTGACAATTTGGACAACCCCATACAGTCTGTGTCCCTGGGTCAGTCCCTTTTCTTCCATTTTCCCCCTCTGCTCCGAGATGGAGAGGTAAACCTTTTTCTCTTCACTTGTAACTACTACTAACTACCTGGAGATAGAACATATACTAGCAGTATAACAAGTTTACCTTGCCCATGATAAAAGGTACATTCCTGAGTAAAGATTATGAACTTCCAATTCAACTTTTTATATTCTTCTTTGGAAGTTTGTCTAGTAATATAGGTTACTGTTTAATAATAAACAGACAAAGACAAAGCCGCGCTCTTGAGCGACTGTGGCGGAGAACTAGGTCTCTGCAAGACTTTACCCTGTACAAAGCTGCCCTGATAAAATATAACTCCTCCCTCCGTGCTGCCAAACAAACTTATTTTGTCACTCTCATTAACACACTCTCATCCAGACCTCGTCAACTCTTTTCTACCTTCAAGTCTCTACTATGTCCTCCACCACCACCACCCACTAACTCACTCACTGCCCAGGACATTGCCATTCATTTCAAAAACAAAATAGATACCATTCGAGATCAGATCGCCACTGTCCAATCAACTGCTCCTTTTATTATAGTACCTGATCCTCCATCACACTTGTTAGGTGGTTTGAAACACCCCATGGCTCCTTGTATACGCGGAGTCTTTATTAGTAAGTTTGCCCTTACTATCCTGGCACTGCTTATACTGCATCATGATATTGGTGCAAAATGTTTATCTTGGTATTTCTGGGACCAAGAAACTTCAAATATTTATCACTTATATATTTAACACTGCATGTTATATTTCAGTGCATGTTTATTGCCTGAAAAAAATTACTTTATACCTGCAAAAGGAATTTTAAGTATATTGCTTACTCCTAACCCCAACCCTAAATTTCTACTTAACCCTTAATCTACAACTAAAAAGCCCCCTATGTGATAGCTAGAAAACAATGACCGATCCTCTTTGTCACCTTGGGACCCCCAAAGAAGCTGCTGAAGCAGAGATCTGCTTCACCAGCTTCTTTTCTGGCTCTCAGCCAGAGAAATGACAGCAATAGGCGGAAGTGATGTAATATACATCACTTCCGCTTTTAGAGAGAGGAGGAGGAGAGATCAGCGGTGGGGGGAATGCGTTTGGCTTTTTGGCTGCAATTCTTCCATGAAGACCACTTTAGGCCGGACAGTAGATGGGTCGACCTGGGTCCCACTGCTTCTTCAAAAGAACTTGATCAGCACGTCTTGAAACCCCAGTCTGCTTTGAAATATTTGCCTGAGAGATACCTTGTTGATGCAGTATAACTACCTTGTGTCTTGTTGCTGTGCTCAGTCTTGCTATGGTTTATGACCTGTGATCTGAAACTGTCTTCCAAAACCTCACCTTAGTAATAGCGTTTGATTGTTCCTCACTTAGTTTTAAGCCTCCTACACAGCTATTTCGGTTTCAGTTATTGACTGTCTTTCAGCCTACATATGAAATTGATAATCATTGGCATCTTCTTGGTATAACTGGTTAATCATACACCTGATCAATCCTACAAAATCCCTGACTTTGTGCAAGGGTAAGAATTGATGCTGGTTTGAAGCCAAAGGGTGGTCACACCAAATATTGATTTCATTTAGATGTTTTTTCTGTTTACTGCATTTTGTAAATTGATAATAAACAATAAAAATATATATATTTTTGAAAGCATTCTTGCTTTACAGCATGTTTTCACACCTGCTTAAAACTTTTGCACAGTACTGTACTTCTAGAGTCTATCCCATTTTCTGAGTCTGCGCTAGTTTTGTTGGGTGTGGCCGGTTTCCCTGCTCTCTGCTGAGGATATTACTACAGTCATGCAAGTTTATGACCCAAATCACCCAGTTTTTGCTGACAACATGTACAATGAGAATTAGGAATAGCCTGTAGGTAGGAGTCCATTAAAAACCACAAGTCATTTTTTTTTTCCAAGCCCTGATAAAGGGGGATTTGTTGGTCCCTAGAATTCATTGGCTACTGTTTGTCTTTTATGTTGTCCAGATCACTTTCAGCAGTAAAGGTTTGTGGACTCCCAAGTTTGATAGTTAGGCACCGCTCCAAGCTTGACTACAATCTCATGTTTAGTTTACTAATTTGTATAGAGATTGTAGTCCATCATGGGCGCAAGCTTGGAGCAGTGGCTACTATACAACACACCCAGGGGGAAATGGGGAACAAAAGTAGCCACCCTCCAGAAGGGAAGACCGTGTCAGCACCAATTCAGAGATGATTTGAGGATCTACAGCCGAGTGATGCAAATAAAATACATTTCTGTTATTAGTAAAGGTACTTAAATGTTTTTTTATGATTTAACTGCTGAGTTTAGTGCCACTTTAAGAATAATGACACAGCCTCCTAAATGCTTATAATCAGTAAATATTAATAAAAGGCAATGTGTGTTATTTTATATCGGTTATTTTAAATGTAAATTAGAAATACCTCTCCCTTACTCATGTCTTTGTAACCTACAGCATTTGCTTTCCATTTTTATCTCTCTCTGTTATTGTTTTTGTTTTCTCTCTGTTTACAGACTTATGTTGTACAGCTGGATTCCACTCTACCTAAATCCCAGTATGACTACACTTTGCCTCAGATATCCTTCAGCACTCAAGGATACCACAAACACATCACTCTGATATTTAATCCTACGGTTAGTCGAACACTGTTATACATTTATACTCTTTTCTTGAGAAGCTGTTGCATGTTGATATTCTTGACAAACAGTCCTATTTAAGACGGAAACAAATGTGTGTGCTAGTATATGTTTTTTTGCTGTAGTTCTCTTTACTTTATTTTCTATAAGATAAGCCTCTCTTTACTGATTTTGAAGTAGCCAGCATCCATTCCCAGATGGGTTGGAGCAACTATGTTTTCTGTTGGTTGGTGGATTACATTGCTTTGATAAACAGGAGCGAAGGCACCAGTGTAAAAATATCTGTTCACCTACTTTCCCTTAGGATGCCCAGGCTCACTTTGACACCTTGTTTCCTTCATAAGGCTCCATGGTGAGAGCCAGTTTGGTTACTACTTCCAATAACATGGCTACTTCAGCACTTGCGATCCAGCACATGTGTAGCTTTGGACTAGGGATGTACCGATACTAGTATTTGCTGCAATATCTACACCAGATATTACAACTTCCTGTCAGAGGGAGATTTCCCCTGACTGGCAGTTCCGCAAGGGAACATGGAGCCAGCTTCCCAGCCAATCAGCATGGCCATTACCCGCCACCCAGCTTCCTGATGGGCCCGGGAAGGCAGCTCCATGTTTGGCCGGCTCGATGCTGAGAAGCCGACTTCATACTGATTGGCTGGGAAGCCGGCTTACCGGCCAATCGGCATCGAGCCAGTCGAACAGCATGGGGCCAGCTTCCCGGCCAATCAGGTAGCCAGGCAGTGGGTAATAACCCGGCTTCCTGATTACCCAGGAAGCCGGCTCCATGCTAGCGGAAGTACCGGTATCGGCAAGTACTGAAATATAGATATTGGTACTCGTACTCTATACTAGAGCTGCAGCTAATGATTATTTTCAAAATCGATTAGTTAGCCGATTATTAAGTTCGGTTAATCGGATTAAAACATTTTTTTTTGTTTTTAAATGGCTCCAGTGATGGGACTTCTAGTTTTGTATTGAGATTGTAGTCAATCACAGGAGCAAGCTTGGAGTGGTGGAAGTAAAAAAAAAAAGTGTGGTGTGCAATATAGTGAAATGGAAAGTGTAAAATTTTACAGCAATGAATGCAGAATGGCACTGGCTATAGAGCACTACAAATCCCAGCAATAGTACATTATACAGCGCAATGCAGAATACCACCAGCTATAGAGGACTACAAATCCCAGCGATAATACATTATACAGCGCAATGCAGAATACCACCAGCTATAGAGAAATACCACAAATCCCAGCAATAGTACATTATAGCTGGCGGTATTCTGCATTGCTGTATAATGTACTATTGCTGGGTTTTGTAGTCCTCTATAGCTAGTGGTATTCTGCATTGCACCACTGTATAATATATTATTGCTGGGGTTTGTAGTCCTCTATTGCTGGTGGTATTCCGCATTGCGCTGTATAATGTATTATTGCTGGGATTTGTAGTCCTGTATACAGCACAATGCAAAATACCACCAGCTATAGAGAAATACAACAAATCCACAGCAATACATTATACATGCAGTGTATAATGTATTGTTGGGATTTGTATTCCTCTATAGCTGATGGCACATTGTGCTGTACCCATATCTATAGTACTGAAATATAGATATTGATACTGGTATAATATACAGCACAATGTACCATCAGCTATAGAGGAATACAAATCCCAGCAATACATTACAGAGCACCATGTGTGGGAAAGTGCAGACTTACCTGAGCAGTCTTCCAGCAACTTGCTTCTGAGATCGGGCTTGTCCATCGGCGGCTGTCGTTCCCCCACACCTACTCCTCCTTATTTCTTCTTCTCCCCACGTCCCTGTGTTGATTGTGGATGTAGGCGGAGGAGGTGCGGCGTGTGGATGCGGGCGGGTCTGGCAGCGGCAAGCGTGAGGTGGGGGAGGAGGTGTGGCGTGCAGCGTGTGTGGAGCCGTGAACAGGGCCAACTAATTGAAAGCCGATTAATCGATGACTGAAAACGTTGACAACTTTCAATAATCGATTTAGTTGTTGCAGCCCTACTCTATACCGATAAACCGGTATCGGCGCATCCCTCCTTTGGACTGGTGCTAGCATCTGAGTTCACAGCTTCCTGTGCTTTCTCCACTTTCAGCTTGCTCACTGTACAGACAGTGAATAAATTGAGGTATAACAGGAGGTTGTAAAACCCAACCAGGAAGTTGTGTGATCATCTTTATACTTTTTATGTGCCTTAATTATACTGTTTGCATGCTACTGAAAATATATAATGTGAGTATTTATAATGATTATATATTTGATTTATGTTTACAGAGAAAGTTACCTGAACAGGATGTGGTTCAAGGCTCCTATCTTGCACTTCCATTGACTTTACTTCTGCTGTTAGCTGGGTACAATCATGATAAGGTAACCATCACTGTTACTTTGTTCAGGACTCTAGAGGGATACATAAAATATTTTTAATGGGTTATGATTCACTGTAATTTGGGTCATCAAAAATATGTACACCTGTTTTGAGTTTACCTGATAAAAATGCCTTTGGTAATCCTTTGTTTTCAAATAGTAAACAAAATGCATGACTTTGGTGATCATGATAGGTGCATTACACCATAAACAGCTAAGCAGGTCAGAGTTCTCTGGTAGTCTCGTAGTGTTTTGAGAAGCTAATGTCCCTCCAATCTCAGTGCAGAAAGCTGCTGTGCTGGGCCCGGGCAGCAGAGCCCAGGATAGGAGGGGGGTCCCCGCACAATCACATCCCTATACAAGCGATCGGGTGGCTCTACAGCTGCCCGAACGATTGTATGTAACAGCCGTTTACATTTTTTATTGTGCTTGCGTGCATAAGCAGGAACAAAAAAAACCACCAAAGTCTGTCCGTTTATATACAACGGGTGGACGTCAAGTGGTTAAAGTAGTTCTTATTTGCAACACTGTTACTGTATGGCACTATTGTTGCAACAAATTCATAAAGAAATAACGCCATATCAGAGATAAGGAAAGTGGACATCAGTGGTACATAAGATTTCACCCATGTTGAAGTAAATTGTTGATTTGGTCACATTTTTGAGACAATTCTGCAACAAAATTTGTCTTTAAACACCTCTTTTTCCAAATAGCTTCTCTGCTATTGACTATCAGATGAGAAACTGTAATGCCACTTTGTGTGTGTGTGTGTGTGTGTGTGTGTGTGTGTGTGTGTGTGTGCGTATACGTATATACTATAGACTTCACATTAGTAGGGGAGATTTTGTTTTACAGTCTTATTGAGTCATTATTTTCTCTCCTTTTGTCAGTTGATGCCCCTGCTGCTGCACCTGACAAGCCGTCTGCAAGGTGTGCGTGCACTTGGACAGACAGTAGCTGACACTGGCAATCCAGAGGACGCAAAGAGACTTCAGAAAAGACAAAAGACACGGAGGACGTAAAGAAAAAAAAGCACTATGGTGTGAAGTGACATCGAAGTCATGCTTGGGCCCTTGGGACATGCTATGAAAAAACTCCTTTCTTTAGAAGGAACCACAGACATCAAATACAGTTTTACGTTATACTGTTTTTTTTTTTTAATAGACCGAATTGTTTTGTACATTTTGGATGTTCATAAAAAGATTCTAAATTTAGTTTGGAAATGAACAGGTGTGACCACTTTTTGTCATTTTCCACTGGAGATAATTTATTTTTTATCATCACTAAAAAGCTTGATGACACTTGAACCTTATGTAATCTAATTTATCTCAAACATATTTCCCAAGGAAGGTCCAATAAAAAGAGCGTGATTTTCTTTTTAACCTGCAGTGTTACATTTAGTTTCTTAAATAATGGATCTGAGTCCAGTGAGATGGATGGCTTGGTTCTTCCTTAATTGGGTTGGGTTTCAGTTACAGTGGTTGTTATCCCGGCCAATCAGGTAGCCAGGCAGTGGGTAATAACCCGGCTTCCTGATTACCCAGGAAGCCGGCTCCATGCTAGCGGAAGTACCGGTATCGGCAAGTACTGAAATATAGATATTGGTACTCGTACTCTATACTAGAGCTGCAGCTAATGATTATTTTCAAAATCGATTAGTTAGCCGATTATTAAGTTCGGTTAATCGGATTAAAACATTTTTTTTTGTTTTTAAATGGCTCCAGTGATGGGACTTCTAGTTTTGTATTGAGATTGTAGTCAATCACAGGAGCAAGCTTGGAGTGGTGGAAGTAAAAAAAAAAAGTGTGGTGTGCAATATAGTGAAATGGAAAGTGTAAAATTTTACAGCAATGAATGCAGAATGGCACTGGCTATAGAGCACTACAAATCCCAGCAATAGTACATTATACAGCGCAATGCAGAATACCACCAGCTATAGAGGACTACAAATCCCAGCGATAATACATTATACAGCGCAATGCAGAATACCACCAGCTATAGAGAAATACCACAAATCCCAGCAATAGTACATTATAGCTGGCGGTATTCTGCATTGCTGTATAATGTACTATTGCTGGGTTTTGTAGTCCTCTATAGCTAGTGGTATTCTGCATTGCACCACTGTATAATATATTATTGCTGGGGTTTGTAGTCCTCTATTGCTGGTGGTATTCCGCATTGCGCTGTATAATGTATTATTGCTGGGATTTGTAGTCCTGTATACAGCACAATGCAAAATACCACCAGCTATAGAGAAATACAACAAATCCACAGCAATACATTATACATGCAGTGTATAATGTATTGTTGGGATTTGTATTCCTCTATAGCTGATGGTACATTGTGCTGTACCCATATCTATAGTACTGAAATATAGATATTGATACTGGTATAATATACAGCACAATGTACCATCAGCTATAGAGGAATACAAATCCCAGCAATACATTACAGAGCACCATGTGTGGGAAAGTGCAGACTTACCTGAGCAGTCTTCCAGCAACTTGCTTCTGAGATCGGGCTTGTCCATCGGCGGCTGTCGTTCCCCCACACCTACTCCTCCTTATTTCTTCTTCTCCCCACGTCCCTGTGTTGATTGTGGATGTAGGCGGAGGAGGTGCGGCGTGTGGATGCGGGCGGGTCTGGCAGCGGCAAGCGTGAGGTGGGGGAGGAGGTGTGGCGTGCAGCGTGTGTGGAGCCGTGAACAGGGCCAACTAATTGAAAGCCGATTAATCGATGACTGAAAACGTTGACAACTTTCAATAATCGATTTAGTTGTTGCAGCCCTACTCTATACCGATAAACCGGTATCGGCGCATCCCTCCTTTGGACTGGTGCTAGCATCTGAGTTCACAGCTTCCTGTGCTTTCTCCACTTTCAGCTTGCTCACTGTACAGACAGTGAATAAATTGAGGTATAACAGGAGGTTGTAAAACCCAACCAGGAAGTTGTGTGATCATCTTTATACTTTTTATGTGCCTTAATTATACTGTTTGCATGCTACTGAAAATATATAATGTGAGTATTTATAATGATTATATATTTGATTTATGTTTACAGAGAAAGTTACCTGAACAGGATGTGGTTCAAGGCTCCTATCTTGCACTTCCATTGACTTTACTTCTGCTGTTAGCTGGGTACAATCATGATAAGGTAACCATCACTGTTACTTTGTTCAGGACTCTAGAGGGATACATAAAATATTTTTAATGGGTTATGATTCACTGTAATTTGGGTCATCAAAAATATGTACACCTGTTTTGAGTTTACCTGATAAAAATGCCTTTGGTAATCCTTTGTTTTCAAATAGTAAACAAAATGCATGACTTTGGTGATCATGATAGGTGCATTACACCATAAACAGCTAAGCAGGTCAGAGTTCTCTGGTAGTCTCGTAGTGTTTTGAGAAGCTAATGTCCCTCCAATCTCAGTGCAGAAAGCTGCTGTGCTGGGCCCGGGCAGCAGAGCCCAGGATAGGAGGGGGGTCCCCGCACAATCACATCCCTATACAAGCGATCGGGTGGCTCTACAGCTGCCCGAACGATTGTATGTAACAGCCGTTTACATTTTTTATTGTGCTTGCGTGCATAAGCAGGAACAAAAAAAACCACCAAAGTCTGTCCGTTTATATACAACGGGTGGACGTCAAGTGGTTAAAGTAGTTCTTATTTGCAACACTGTTACTGTATGGCACTATTGTTGCAACAAATTCATAAAGAAATAACGCCATATCAGAGATAAGGAAAGTGGACATCAGTGGTACATAAGATTTCACCCATGTTGAAGTAAATTGTTGATTTGGTCACATTTTTGAGACAATTCTGCAACAAAATTTGTCTTTAAACACCTCTTTTTCCAAATAGCTTCTCTGCTATTGACTATCAGATGAGAAACTGTAATGCCACTTTGTGTGTGTGTGTGTGTGTGTGTGTGTGTGTGTGTGTGTGTGTGCGTATACGTATATACTATAGACTTCACATTAGTAGGGGAGATTTTGTTTTACAGTCTTATTGAGTCATTATTTTCTCTCCTTTTGTCAGTTGATGCCCCTGCTGCTGCACCTGACAAGCCGTCTGCAAGGTGTGCGTGCACTTGGACAGACAGTAGCTGACACTGGCAATCCAGAGGACGCAAAGAGACTTCAGAAAAGACAAAAGACACGGAGGACGTAAAGAAAAAAAAGCACTATGGTGTGAAGTGACATCGAAGTCATGCTTGGGCCCTTGGGACATGCTATGAAAAAACTCCTTTCTTTAGAAGGAACCACAGACATCAAATACAGTTTTACGTTATACTGTTTTTTTTTTTTAATAGACCGAATTGTTTTGTACATTTTGGATGTTCATAAAAAGATTCTAAATTTAGTTTGGAAATGAACAGGTGTGACCACTTTTTGTCATTTTCCACTGGAGATAATTTATTTTTTATCATCACTAAAAAGCTTGATGACACTTGAACCTTATGTAATCTAATTTATCTCAAACATATTTCCCAAGGAAGGTCCAATAAAAAGAGCGTGATTTTCTTTTTAACCTGCAGTGTTACATTTAGTTTCTTAAATAATGGATCTGAGTCCAGTGAGATGGATGGCTTGGTTCTTCCTTAATTGGGTTGGGTTTCAGTTACAGTGGTTGTTTCTGAGCATCTGTAATATCCAAAAGTTAGACAACATTAGCCTTATTTGTTGTTCGAATGGCCACTCCAAGTATCGCAGCAGTAGTTTAGAGTTTTGTCACTGTAGGGTCTCAGAGTAGGTCAAGGTGAATATGCAAAAGAGGTTATTTTGTATTAGGGATTATTACAGAGGTTAGGATTGGGATCAGGGAGGAGAAGGTTTAGTTTACGGGCTCATTCAGAGAGGCAAGCCCGTAAAAAGACCCGATCCTGGAAGGGACAGGCGCTGCCTGTAATTGGGCACACGGGTTTGTGTGTGACTGCTTGTAATTGCATGCAGCCATGTCCTCCCATAGGGAAGAACAGGCTGCTGCGTGCATTTACACAAAGCTCCTGTCCATTCCAGGATCGGGTCTTTTTACAGGCGCGCATGCTGTTCAGACATGTTTGCCCATCTGAATGAGCTGTACAGGGTTAAAGCTAGGGTTAGACTTTAGGGGGATAACTATGTGTTTGAGGGCAGATGGCTTAATGTTTATGCCAAGCCAAAACTTTTTTTTTTTTTTTTAATGAAGACCTGGTTTTTAAATGGGGCGAAAGAGATTTCGCCCCATTTACTGGCACAGTGATGATGGTTTAGTCGGAGAGTAAGGTAGGGAAAATCTGTCGCAAAAAAAGGCCGACAGTGTTTCAGCCTTAGGTGAGATAAATATTTGGGTTCTAGTAAACACCAGTGCCTTTGATTGACATTACCACAAAAACTGAGTATTCATTAACAAAAACAGAACTTTGCTGATATCGGGGGACTTACTAATAACTAAAAGGTTGGTATAAAACGGCATGAGTCCATTCTCACTGAGCACTATTAAAGTCGATCATCCTAGAGGCCACTAGATTATATCTCAAAACAAATTAGGAGAAAACTATAATGGTTTGCAATGGAGGTAAGTAGGATATCAAAGGAGAGAAAAAAAATCAACCTTTTATTTATACAAAGAAACACAAAGGGGTCTATTCACTAAGCTGCTGTAGGCAGCCGAGTGAACAACCGACCCAATGCTGTTCGGCTATTCACTTCAGGTTTGTACAGCTGATTTCAGCCGTACATCAGGTGGCTTCGGGTCGGCCGAACATGCTCAGTTTTCTATTGACCGTTTTCTATTGACCGGGCGGTTATGCTGCCGTCAAAAAAAAAAAAATTCACCATAGGAATGCATAGCTAGGTTCCTATTGGCTATTTCAATTTGCAATAGCAAACTAGCTATTGCAGCCGCCCTCTGCTGCTGTCAATCACTAGAGGGGACCTGATGGAGCAGCAGTGGGCGGGTGCAATAGCTAGTTTGCTATTGCAAATTGAAATAGCCAATAGGAATCTAGCTATGTATTCCTATGGTGGGGTTTTTTTTTCTTTTATTCTGACGGCAGCCAACGGCCCAGCTGTCAGAAGCAGGCAGTCGGCCAGCTTCGCCTTTCACCTCGGCTCAGTCGAGCCGAGGCCTGTGCCTTCAGCTCAACTGAGCCGCCCGGGCCCACTTCGGGAGCTGTACGGGCTATAGTGAATAGTCCATACAGCAGCCTTTCGGTTCTACTGAACCGAAGGGGTCCTGGGGCCGAAGAAAGCCGAAGAATCAGCTGAAGCTGTGGCTAGATCCTTCGGCTGCTTCGTGAATAGACCCCAAAATATAACTGTTATAGAAGTGTATAAAAACAGAGGAGGCCAAACACACCATCGGTGCTTCTAAAATGCAGAAAGAACAGGATAAATACATTAAGAAAGGAGACAACATTTTTTATTGGGTATATCAGTGACGGGAAAAACAGAAATGGTGGGATCACAAATTTTTATAAATTGCTTCTGTTCAGTCTTCTCAGAAGTAGATGTCAATAATGAAAACAGGTTGGGGGATCTCAATAGTTCTAGCACTGCAGTTTTAATTTTCAGGTTTTGTAGAGCAAATGCAGCAAACAAACTAGTTTGCATAAAGCCTAATAAAGCAATGGGTCCAGATAATATTCATTCCAGAGTTCTAAGACAGCTTGCTAAATCCAAAGCAGTATAAAATTGGTGGAAAAAAAATTCCAGCACAAGGGGCGAAGGGGGTTCTTCACAGTAAGATCAGTTAGGGTCTGGAACTCACTGCCACAGACAGTGATTTCAGCAAAGAATGTGGAATTGTTCAAGAAACTTTTGGACGATTTCTTAAGGGACCGTAATATACAGGGGTACAGGTACTCCTAGAATGAGATCCTAATAGGTTGGACTTGATGGACTAATGTCTTTATTCAACCTCAAATACTATGTAACTATGTAACTAGTATGGTTTTACTGAGGGCATATCATGCCAGACTAAACTTATTTAATGTTTTGACTATGTTGAACTCGATGGACTTGTTTTTTTTTTTTTTTTTTAACCTGGCTAACTATGTGTCAGGGATACTAGTTTTGTGTCTAGTTCTGTGAAAAGAACTCGGCAGATGCACAGCTTCACCTATAGCAGCCACCTTTGTCTTAATACATAGTATGCCTACCGGTAAGCAGATGCCCCCAGGGTTTAAAGCAAGAGCTATATTTTCAGGACAAAAGATATCGCCCAATAATGCACATGAAAGAGTGAATGCGTACCGTGAGAGATGTCCAAGTCCTTATCCAGACGAGAGGTCAGGACATGCTGCAATCCAAGAGAGTAGTAGTATCCAAAGCAAGGGTCAATAACAGGGTGAACAGATCAGACAAGGCTGGGCACAAGGACATGGGTCAGGAGCCAGGAAGCTAAACACCATCACAAGCCCAGTGCTTGGACACCTCCTGAGCAGGGTTCCATCACCCAATGGAAGTGTAGGGATCTTGCCAGGGCTGGCCTGATACCCAGAAAGCGCTGATGCTCCAGGGGAGTGGCCGTGCGGTGTTGCTGGAGGTAGGCAAACTAACAGCTGCAGCTCCTAACACTATGTACCACGGTGGACATAGCCTATCTTTATTTCAGCAAAAGCATATAATACAGATTCACATCATGATGTATAAAGTTGTACAAACTAGGACTTAATCCCTGGGTGTTCCAGCAAAAGAAAGATGTATCTTGCGCTCAGAGCCAGCAACTAACTCAGTCATCATTTAGTCTAGCCCAAGGGTGCTGCTCCTCAGATCGGAAAGCTCTCATCCACACATGGAAAAACAAACACAGAAAGAGCTCCCACCTTGTGCAGTACTGATTAATGTTTATTCGATAATTTAAAAAACAACAAATGGCTTTTCACAAATGTAGCGATAGTATGCGCTATTCGATTGAATCCAGGGATAAAAGGTTAATGACCAGGTCCAGACAATTGCCACTGCTCAGTCGGAGTTCACAGACAACGACATCAGCTGTAACAGCGAACGTTGATACGTTTCCTGGGACATGCCCCTTTCATCAGAACTAATGCACAGGGTACGCTGGCCGACTAATGCTATAAGGCAGCCAATCAGATTCCTGACAGCAAAGCCATTGGGTGTAGAAAGACCAATCAGGATCCAAGAATTATGATCAAGACGTCTGGTGTTCTATCGAAAGGTCTGACTTGTCAAGTTCCCCGACCGGTGACGTCACATCTGGTGACTGCCAGTATGAGATCTACACCAGATGGGGCTAGTGCGCATGCCCATGGAATCCTTTTCGAAATCTTAACTATTGCCACTGCACCTGCGTGGCGCCGTCAAATTCTATAACCACACTCGACACTGCCCCTGCATGGCTATTGGCTTCTATAACGTAGGACAAATATAACTTTGTACTAGGTTGTAGAAACCGATGAGCCGATAGCCGGGCAGGTGCAGTACGACTGTGGCTATTGGCTCCTATAACCTATGGCAAATATATTTTTGTAGTAGGTTATAGAATCTGATGAGCAGATAGTCACAGTCGCCATTGCCGCTATCGGCTCCTATAACCTACGGCAGATGTAAATTTGTACTAGGTTATAGAATCCAATGAGCCGATAGCCGCGCAGTGTCAATAGTTAGATAATTCGGCAACGATTCCATGGCCATGTGCACTAGCTCCATCTGGTCTAGATCTCCTACTGGTAGTCACCGGATGTGACATCACCAGTCGGAGAGCTCGATAAGTTGGAGCTTTCGATAGAACATTGGCCCACCTCAGCAGCAGACTGAAAGCAATATAGATGGTGCAGATCTTTACTATTACGGAATATTACTCCTTAGGGCTGCAGCTAACGATTATTTTCATAATCGATTAGTTAGCCGATTATTAACTTTGGTTAATCGGATAAAATAAAAAATAAATTAATATCGCACAAGAAAGGAAGGCATTTCAGTACCGCATGTTCCAGTGCGGGCGATCACACTGCGGACGGGAGGTGCATTTGGGATCCATTGAAATGAATGGCACTTCAACGCAGCTCCTGCAGCAATATTTGTCAGGCCGAAACTTAAAATGACTTCCCACCTTTTATTTATATACATACAATTCTTAAAAAGATATGTACATGTCTTTTTAATAATTGTATGTATTATATTAGGCATTTTAATTAGGCTCATGGATTTTAAATAATGTGAGTTGTAAAAATAAGCCATTATAATAAACAAAACAATCTTTTATTTAACCACTTCCAGGCCGCAATAGTCTATAGATGGCGGCCCGTTAAAGTGGTTAAAACAAGTACACGGCTGCCGCAGCAGCCGAGTTCTTGGTACTGCTTTTAACAGCAGGCGATGGATGTTAATGTACAAGCAATCCAGCGTCTGTACAGGCGCCGGATCATTTGTACCGTGCGGCAGGGCCCCCTCCACCGCGGCTGCCGTTGTCTTCTCCAGGCACCGCTGCCACCGCTGTCCCCCACGAGCAAACACGCGTCGGTGCGTCTATGTGCTAAAAGGACAATTGCGCTACACATGTTAAATGTCGCCGTGAACGTCACAGTGAGAGCAATCATTCTAGTGCTGTCAATCACTGTTAGCACTAAACTGATGAGCGGTAAAAGCGTTTAAAATGTTCCCTATGGGAAATTTGGGGTATTGACTTTTTTTTTGCGGCTTCACGGGTGAACACGATTTTAAGGCTTGACATGTTTGGTGTCTATTTACCCGGCGTGACCCCGTCTTTCATATTTTACCAAAGAATTGGGTATTATATTCTGTGTCTGTGCACTAAATTTTAATTTAGTTTATTTTCTCCTAAAAATACGGGTTTAATAAACATTTGCGCAGAAATTTATATTTTATCATGTGTGCGCAAAAAGAAAATGCCCCGGACAGGAAGTGGTCTGTGTCCCCGCTGCCTCTGCCAACACAGGTGGGGAGAGCAGCGGGGAATTGAATGGACACAGACCACTGCAGCCAGCACCAGCGGGGAGGAGAACAGCGGCAACTATTCGATGATGAGAAAAGTTGGTAAGGATTCTAATCATACATTTTATCGAATAGTTGTTGCAGCTCTATTACTCCTGCAGACATTATCATCACATAACATTTGTAAAATTGATTGCATGATTATATTTTTGAAAATTATAAATAACCAATACATAGCTAACAAAAAGGCAGGTTATAAGCACTTTGTTAAAATTATTATTGTATAAAATATAACTCTCTCATATATACGAGTCCCATGTTAATCCCTGGGGGGTTTAGTGGATATACAATCGGCTTTTGTGAACTGCCATGGTGGGGTCTTGTGATTACACTATCTAGAGCTTTAGTGAGACTTCATTTAGAATACTGTCTAGTTCTAAAGACCTCACTTGCAAAAAGATGTTGCTAAGATAGATTCCATAGATAGGAAACAAAAATAAGATACTCACCTGAGCCTCACAGCCAGCAGACTGTTACAGTGCTCCCCCACCCTGTCTCCTCCTCCGCTGCAGTGATGTATGTCCCTCGGTGTCCTCACGTCCTATACACAGTGTATAGGACATGACTCATGGACCTTAGACCGCTGCAGCAGAAGGGGGGAGAGAGGCTCCAGGTCTGGTCTAACGTGGTCTTACCTGTAGTTCTTATTTTAAGAACACACACGCACGTGAAATGTCATCACAACAACAAGCTAAGGTTAAAGGAGAACTATGAGGTGAGTGCAAATGCCGGGATCCGCTGCGGCGTCTCAGTATACCGCGAGTATACTGAGCCTAGGGTGACGGGAGGACGCTAGTTTGTGTCCTCCCGTTACCCTAAGGAGAACTATGGGGAAAATACTTAACCCCATAGTTCTCCTTTAACTTTCCTTGCAAAATGTCAATTCTTGTGCAATGTGAACAGCCTTATTTGCCATTGGTAAATCAACACCTTAGTGTCTCCGATCTGCTTGGCCATTGTAAAGAGTACCTGTGATGTCATCATTACTATAACATAGGGAGGTTGCCAACCCCTTTGTAATATGCAGATCTGTTGACATATGCACACGGATGACATGTTTTTCAGTCTAGACCTATCTGGCCTCAGTTTACTCAATACAGTCTCATCTTTTATATTTTAGAAAAAATTGAGATTATATTGTGTTTGTGTGCACTAAAATATATTTTAATCTAGGTTGTTACTAAAACAAAATTCTAGGTCTGATAAACATTTGCAAATTTGGATCTGCCGTCAGTTTATTTTATAGGCCCTCTGCTTTCAGAAAATTTTTGGGGGGCTTTTTAGTATATGATGCAGTTTATCAGTAGCATTATCATAGCAGTTTTTGTGATACAAAAGCGGACCATTGTAATAAGGTTTGTTCTAACCGTGTAACTGACACTTTTGGACAGCTTGGCTTGTTGCAAAAAGTTGAAAAATTTTCATTTGGAGGTCGAGATTAAGAACAGAAGAGCATGACCTTAAACTAACAGGTTATGGATATTAAGGTTTTTGTATATTCCTAACAGTAAAAAAAAAAATGAATCCTCAAAGATCGCAACAAAGATTTTGCAATCAGTTTCAGCTTACAAGCACTTGGTGTTTCTTTACATTAGAAGGTGGGCTGGCAGCCAAGATTCTGCTCTCCATAAAGGGGAAAGGACCTGTGATTTTAGTGCCTCTGTTGTTAAAGATGAATATCTCCACAATGCCTAAAGCAACAGAGATAAATGTGGGCGTGTTTTAAAGTGTTTTTACTGTTCAAAATATATTGTGTATAGCCTGAATACAGCTTCAATTTGGAGAAGGTGCCATTTTACAATGTAAAGCGCCTATGAAAAGTATCCGCCCCTTTGCAGGTTTTAATGTTTGTTTGTTTGTTTTTTTGCAAGAACACTGAATCACAGAGGACAGCATTTGTTATTCACTCATTAGGAGAAATAGACTTTCATGCCTCTGCTTATCCGTTTAAAAAAATAAA
>NW_017307719.1:408923-417654 GCF_000935625.1 Nanorana parkeri
ATATATATATGATGTGTATATATATATATATAATGTCAAAAAAAAAAAAGATGTTATTGACATTTTGTCTACTGGACTAATACGGCTTACCCATTTATATTGCACGGTGCTGAGTTTGGGGGCCAACAACACTAAAGCTGGCCATGCACCTGTTGTGATATCAGCCTGCCCCTTGCCCACCCACTCTTCTATGACACCACTTGGCCCCTCAGAAACCTTAGAACTCTTAATCTGCTGAGGTTTTCCACAGATGTTCACCCTCTCCTCTCACCAATCTCTAATTCCATCTGCCCCTCCACAGCCACTACCCTTTATAACTATGCCCTCTCTACCACTTTAGATAAACTATCCCCCATCACATCCTGTCCATCAACCTAAGCGCCAACCCTGGCATACTAACTCCACCCACTACCTCCAAAGGTGCTCTAGGATTGCTGAACGGTGTTGGAGGAAGTCAGACACTATTTCAGACTTCCTACACTACGAATTCATGCTACGCTCCTGCAGTCTTGCTCTGTCCCTAGCCAAGCAAACATACTTTACTTCCCTTATCTCTAATGTGCCCCCCCCCCTCTACTAGCCTCTGCTACAGATTTAGCATAATTTTTCACAGAGAAAATTAATATCCGACATGAAATCACCTCCCTTGCTCACTCCCTAACCCAACCTATCCTCTGTCCAGCCTCATCCTTTTCACTCAGTGCCTTCTCCCAAGTTTCCAAAGTAGAGGATTCTGCTCTTCTCCTCTCCTCCTCCCTTACCATCTGTCCTCTTAATCCTATTCCATCACACCTTATCTGTCCTCTCTCCTCTATTATTGTTATTGTCCCTTCTCTCACCAAAATCTTCAATCTTTCTCTTACCTCCGGCATCTTTCCCTCTTCCTTCAAACACGTCCTCATCAAACCCATACTAAAAAAACAGTCTCTCAACCGTGAAGCTTTATCTAGCTATCGCCCCATCTCTCTTCTACCCTTTGCCTCCAAACTCCTTGAAAGACTGGTATGTACCCGACTCACAGACTACCTGTACCCCAACTCCCTATTTGACCCTCTACAATATAGTTTTCGCCCCAAACACCACAGATACTGCCTTGACTAACGACCTAGTGACAGCCAAATCTAAAGGACATTATTCACTTCCTATTCTCCCTCCGCAACCTTGGCATCAATGACACTGCTCCCTCCTGGTTCTCTTTCTATCTGACAGTTCCCTCAGTGTCTCCTTCTCTGGCTCCACCTCCCCCTCTGTACCTCTCTCTGTTGGAGTCTCACAAGGTTCTGTACTGGGTCCTCTTCTATTATCACTCTACACTGCCTCCCTGTCGCAGTCCAGCAGGTACAAGTTTTCCTGGATCTCAGCTGCGGAACTAATCACCCAAGGGGTTGGGTCAGTCAGGCGGAACCCCAACACACTCAGTGCGAGGGGGAACCGTTCCACATCATGTACCCCGTCCTAAGTGTGATAAGGTGTATGATGGCCTCTGAGACTACTGGCCTTGGGGGGAGTGCTGTTGTACTCAGTTGAGGTACAATGTGGAGGAATGGGGGAATAGTAGTTTCTCAATAGGGTCGGCAAGAGAAGGTGCTTCCAACTCCTCCGTAATACAGATATAAGATGTATACGGCAAGTAGGACTCCCTGGAATCACTATGGTGGTTATAGTACAGTATATTATTGTAGTAGGTCCCAGCATGCGTATAATAAGCTACCTAGTAATATTATCACATTCCTATTGAAGCAGCGTTCTGATATACAGTTCATCAATAAGGCATAGTATGGTACGTTTGAAATAGGAACTAACAGCTGGGGAAAGATCCCCTAGTACTTGCAGTTCTGGTTGTGGATGTCTGAGGAGCAGCAGCAGCAGGTATTGGGGTATGGTATAGGGCAGCCTCAGTAGAGAGTACGGATGCTGGGACTCGGTATGGCAGTTTGAGCCCAATCGCTGTGGCAGTGGCAATTGATAGAACGCCGATTGTAGGGTTGCCACCTTTTCTTCAAGCCAAACCCGAACACTGTAGTGCCTCATGGCAATTTTTTTGTAAAGTATACCGTATAGGGCTGCAGCTAACGATTATTTTCATAATCGATTAGTTGGCCGATTATTAAGTTCAATTAATCGGTTAATCGGATAAAAAAGAAAAAAAAAGGCTCCAGTGAAGGACTACTAGTTTGTATTGAGATTGTAGTCCATCACAGGAGCAAGCTTGGCGCGGTGGAAGTAACAAAAAAGTGTGGTGTGCAATATAGTACATTATACAGCGGCGCAGTGCCGAATACCAGCAGCTATAGAGGAATGTAGCAATAGTACATTATACTATAATGTACTATTGCTGGGATTTGTAGTCCTCTGTAGCTGGCGTTATTCTGCAAGGTGAGGGAGATCGTGCCGAGGAGAGCAGTGGCATGCGCGGCTTCAGCGTGCGGTGGGCGTGGCTTACGCGTCCTGTGCCGTGGGCACGGCGGCCGCAGCAGGAGCAGCGTGTGACTTGTGGCTCAGGCTGCATGTGGAGCCCCGAACAGGCAAATCAATCGATAGCCAACGAATCGACGATCGAAAACGTTGCCAACGTTTTCAATCGTCGATTTTAATCGACTAAATCGATTAACTGTTGCAGCTCTAATACCGTATTTTTTGCTCCATAAGACACACGTTTTTTCCCCCAAAAGGAGGGGGAAAATGTGCCTGCATCTTATGGAGCGCATACCTATCGCACGATGCCCGGAGCATGCAGTTTCGGGCGCCGGGCAAGTAGTTTTGTACATTCAGCCCTGCTCCTGACAAGCAGAGCTGAATGTACAGTGGGAGCTGCTGCTCGTTTAATAAAAGTGATCTAATACCCATTGAGCCCCTTGAGCAGAAGAAGAACGTCTGCTCTGTGTGATTACTGAGACCGTGGCGCTGTAATCACAGTGCCACCTGTCTCAGCGGTCACTGAGTCGATACCGAGTACCGGTGCCTTGTACCTCCGATTATAAGGAGGATGACCCGTCGCCCGGCTTCCTGATTGCCTGTGAAGCCGGTGTTCTAGCGAAAGAACACCGGCTTCACTTGAGGCTGTCTGACCAATCAGAAAGCCAGGCTGCAAGTCATGAGGTGCCGTCTAGCTTCCTGATTGGCCAGGAATCCAGACTGCCTAGCAACAAGTGAAGCCGGCCTTTCTAGCCAATCAGGAACCCGGGAGGCAGGTCATAACCCACCACCTGGCTTCCTGATTGGTTTGGAAGCCAGGCTGCCTACCAACAAGTGAAGCTGGCTCCCTAGCCAATCAGGAACCCGGGAGGCAGGTCATAACCCACCACCTGGCTTCCTGATTGGTTTGGAAGCCAGGCTGCCTACCAACAAGTGAAGCTGGCTCCCTAGCCAATCAGGAACCCGGGAGGCAGGTCATAACCCACCACCTGGCTTCCTGACTGGAAAGAAAGACCGGCTCCATACTCCCTAGGCACTGCCGGTCAAAGCGAGATCTTCCTCTGACAGGAAGTTCCGGTATTGGAGCATTTGGGCGAGTACTAGTACTCGCCCAAATACTCGGAATCTGCACCGATACTGATACTAGTATCGGTGCATCCCTAGTGCAAATCCATTTTATTGATAGTTGTCATACAGGAGTCCCCTTCATCAGGCTCAGAAATTACATTCTAGTATGTCTATATAAAGGTTGTGGTACTTTTATACAATGTCATTTCTGAGCCTGATGAAGGGGACCCGGCGCGGCCCTGAAAGCGCTTGTCGTTTGAATGACAACTATCAATAAAATGGATTTTGCACTAACATGGAATCTTAGTGCCGGTGACATCTGTATTGGACAATATGTACTATTGCACATAAAAGATGCCGCCACAAAACATGTCACAAGTTACCTATACCCCCATCCCCCTTCTTTTCAATTGATATTTAAATAAATGTAGTAAATACCTGTTAAGATGCAGTCCCAGATGAAAGCGATTCACGCCAGCTGCCAGAGGATGAATTCTCCCTCTCTGCTCTCTCTCTGATGTTACTTCCCCCGACTAACCCAGCTCCAGCAGCGGAGGAGAAACAGAGGAAGGGAGAGTCAAGAGACTAAAAACAGCGGCACCCGGCGCCCGCCACAAGTTACTAGCCACAAGTCCGGTTTGTATAATGTGTCCGGCTGTGAGGTGGGCTCACACCCGGACACAGGATTCCAAACCCGGACTGTCCGGGTGAATACCCTACTGTGGGAGGTTAACCCCTTGATGACCCATGGCAGGATAATTCCATCATGGGTCCCTAAGGGGTTAAACAGACTATGTTCATATTTGTAGAGCCGGCGACCGGCTTTACAATAGAATCGATTTTGGCGACTCAACTGTCGCCAGATCGCTTCTATGGGCCGGTAAACTGTCCGCCCAACCCCCCCCCCCCCTGCGTTGCCCAGGCTCCTCTGCTCCCCTTGTGTGCCTGGGACCACAACATCTCGGGTGTCGGTGGGAAGCTAGGGAGGAGAGCGGAGAGCCTCGGTTCACCGATCTCCTCCCCGTACTATGGGACTGGGAGTGATGCAGATTACATCACTTCCGGACCCATAGCTGTCAGTGCTTGGCTCACGAAGCCTGCGATCTGCACTTCAAAAGCTTATTTCTAGTGTAAAGGTGACACTGGGGGTCTTTTGGACCCCCAGCATCACCTTAAAGAGTACCTGTCACTGCTAATATGCTATCACATGGGGAGCTTATAAGCCCCCCATGTGATAGCAATTAAAGTTTAAAAATAAAACCGTTTTTAAAATAAATGTAAAAATAATGTAAATTTTTTTAAAAAGCATTTTATTGTGTTTTGGGCACTAAATTTAACTTAAGTCCATTTCTCACTGAAAAATGGACTTTAGTTAAATCGCATACCAAACTCCCCTCTTCGTTCTGGGGTAGGAGGGGGGCGTGGCGGTGCATTGAAGTCAATGGCACCGCAGCCACACACCCCCAACTGCGTTGCAATCAGACTTGTAGCAAAACATTGCCTGTGTTTCAGTCCAGTGCGAACGCAAAAAGATAGTGCATGCAGCATTTTTTTGCGTTCTCACTGGACCGGAACGCAGGCAATGTTTTGTCACGCGTCCGATCACACTGTGGATGAGGGTCGTGGCTGCAGTGCCATTGACCTCAATATAACGCCATGCCCCCGCCCAGAACGAAGGGGGGGGGAGTTTCCTGTGCGATTGCTGTGCGTTCCAGCAGCTACCGCTCTGGAACGCACCCTAATGGGTGTGTTCCAGCAGCTACCGCTCTGGATCGCACCCTAATGGGTGTGAACAAGCCCTAATACCTCCAGGGGTGCTTGCACAGCCAAAACAACAGGGCCCCTTTCACAATATACAACCAGCATGACATACTGTAATGTTATACCAACCTCCCATTCCCCCTCCTTTCCCCTTTTTCTCCCCCCTTTCCCCCCTCTTCCCTTGCAGTTGTTATGTAAAAAAAATAAATGTAATAGACATACCTGTTAAGATGAAAGCGCTGTTAATGCCGACTGCTGGAGAATGACTTCTCCCTCTCTGCTCTCTAGGTGATGTAACTTCCTTTGACTCACACAGTGCCAGCCACGGAGGATCAAAGGAGTGAGAGAGAGGGAGAATCGAGCTACTGAAAACAGCGCCACCCGGTGCTCGCTGACTGCCGCTCGCTCCCTGCTACCCACCGCTCCTCATGGTGCCACCAAGTACGAGTGAGCGGCGGCCTCCCGCCCGGGCACAGGGTTCAAAACCCGTACTGTCCGGGTGATTCCCGGACGGGTGGCGACCCTAGCCGATTGAGTGACTCACCTGTGCTCTTGAGGAAGAGCTGCGGCCAGTGGGAGGAGTCGAGCGTGACGTCACAGACGAGACGAAGCGCCGCGGGCACGGAGCTCCAGGCCGGGTAAGTCTATGGCACTCCCTGGGTAACCATATCTCATTATACAGCTTTCATTGCCACCTCTGTGAGGATGATACTCAGATCTACATCTCCTCATCAGATCTTTCCCCCTATCTGTTGGCTCGCGTAACTGATTGTTCCGCTGTTTCAAAATGGATGACTACCCGCTTCCTCAAACTGAACCTCTCTAAGACCAAACTCCTCATGTTTCCTCCCTCTACTACTACCGCCATATCCATCTCTCTTCAGGCAAGATGCCTTGGCATTCTTTTTGACTCCGACCTCTCCTTTTCTGTTCACATTCAGTCTATCACTAAATCCTGCCGTATTCATCTGAAAAACATCTCTCGAGTTAGACCTTTTTCTCTCCAAAATTCTTGTCCATGCACTATTCATTTCCCGACTTGACTACGGCAACCTTCTTCTCATAGGCCTGAAATGTGCCCAGATTGCCCCCCTTCAATCCATCATGAACGCTTCAGCCAGACTCATCTACCTTACCTCTTGCTACTCTCATACGTTACCCCTCTGTCAATCTCTGCACTGGCTTCCTGTTTCTTTTAGCATACAATTCAACTTCTCAGCCTTACCTACAAAGCTCTGCATAACTGTGCACCGGCTTACATTTTATCCCTAATTAGAATATATACTCCAAATCGGCCAAATGCATTTTAGCAGGGCAGAATTGTAACTCTATTATTGCAGTGTACTGGAAGTGTGTACTGGGATAAATGATCCATAGTACACACTTCCAGTACACTGCAGTAATAGAGTTACAATTCTCCCCTGCTAACTTGAATAGGTTAAATTATCCCAGAGGCAGATGCATGATCGGATTTGTAGTTTCACTAACGCTGTAGTGCCGACGTTGCCTACCCAGAGCCGGATTTACCATTTGTCATGGTTTTACAACTTTTTGAAAGCAAATAAAAATGTTTTATTGTTCTAAAACAGTCTTTTAAATTAAAATTCTTCATAATCATAAAGAAATTGGCCTAAAATCTTTAGTTTTCTTGTTTTTAAAAAGTCACCCTTTAGGAAAAAGTATCGTTGATTGGTATCGGCAAGTACATGAGGGGAAGTACTTGGTCTTGAAAAAGTGGTATCGGGGCATCCCTAATATGCAGGATCATAGGAAGAGTTGAATTATACTGCCCCCTACACGAGGAGGCAAATAAAGCCATTGGTCAGCTAGATATAATTCCTCCCACTCCCAGCATGCTTTAATTTTTTACTAGTGTCCTAGGATGATGGACACATTTTCTCTTCTGAGAAATGTTTATTTTACTAGGTTTTTAATTTTTTCAATCAAAATGATCTTTGCATTGTTGAGCAGGGATCTTTATGCAGCTATGCAGATTGGCATATCCTCAGCAGCAGCTTTGGGGGCCCTATCCAGACCCCACTGGACCGAAGATTGTGGGGCCTAGGTGTCATTGCCTGGGAACTGTACTCACTGGGAACAGAGGCTCTGGGGTTTTTAGGATTGCCAGTCACTGACAGGAGACAGGAAGGGTAGCAATCAGGATGACGGCTTGTTAGGTGAGGGTGTGATTGAGGTGCAGATCCCCGCAAAGGAAGATAGGCTTTGTTGCAGGAGAGCTTACAGGTTGCGGCCCTGTAACACAATCGTGCAGGCACAGGTCACAGAATACTGCAATATCACTACACTAGGAAGGTTAGTATCAGTAGTGGATGTCACTTGTAGCACAGGGGTTTGGGAAGCGCAGACTCATGCAAAGTGGGACAGTTTCAGTGCTGAGGCTTAGGATTCAGTGGCACAAAAAAGAAAGTCCAGCACTGAGATTAAGGATTTACTAGTTTACAGAGGTAAGAGCCAATTCAGCACTGAGGTAGCACGCACAGTGTAGCAGACCTCCCCCCCCCCCCCCCCCCCCATAGTTCTCCTTTAAGGCAGAGCAATACGTTCTCGGGCACAGACGTCATTTGTGTCACTTTGTGACATTCCAAAAAAAGTAGAAAAAATTTAAACACTGCAATACATTGTAACAATTCATCACACCGCCCCTACGCAACGCACATCAGCACACACGTTGTATGGAGCATATGGTGACATGCTGAGATCCATGCCGGGCCGTCTGGTACATATATTGTTTGGAAACACCATTCATCAATCAGTCAGATGTCCCGCCAATACCAGGAGCAAACTCTATTCAGGATTCAACCTCCAAACTCCCAATAAGACACAAAGATCTCCATTCACAAAGCCAGGACACCAGGAGGAGGATCTTTATTTTATCATCATCTGAGTCCAATGACATTAGATCTGATTCACCCCAATAAATTTGCCAAGTTGCAGGATGTTGGGGACATCAGTTCAGGGGGGACACTGCTGGAGCATGACTCATCCTATATCCGCAGGGGGAGTGAGTGCTCCGGCATCATAATCATAAAGAAATTGGCCTAAAATCTTTAGTTTTCTTGTTTTTAAAAAGTCACCCTTTAGGAAAAAGTATCGTTGATTGGTATCGGCAAGTACATGAGGGGAAGTACTTGGTCTTGAAAAAGTGGTATCGGGGCATCCCTAATATGCAGGATCATAGGAAGAGTTGAATTATACTGCCCCCTACACGAGGAGGCAAATAAAGCCATTGGTCAGCTAGATATAATTCCTCCCACTCCCAGCATGCTTTAATTTTTTACTAGTGTCCTAGGATGATGGACACATTTTCTCTTCTGCGAAATGTTTATTTTACTAGGTTTTTAATTTTTTCAATCAAAATGATCTTTGCATTGTTGAGCAGGGATCTTTATGCAGCTATGCAGATTGGCATATCCTCAGCAGCAGCTTTGGGGGCCCTATCCAGACGCGACTGGACCGCAGAGTTTGG
>NW_017307719.1:418112-418386 GCF_000935625.1 Nanorana parkeri
CGCCCCCCCCGTTCACCCCCCCCCCCCCCCCCCCCCCCATACTGCTCTTGTAGATCTTTTAATCTAAGGTGTTATTGCCATAGTCCCAATGGCAGAAAGGGTTTTACTTCAACCGTTTCACTGTAAGGGTGGAATAAAATAATGTCTTCCATGAGTGGGTATGCAACCAGGTGCATGTCATGTGCAATGTATGCGTTCCTTGAACATGCGTATCATTTACGTAAAAAATAATCTAAATGTGCATATAAGGAACGATATTGCGTCAAATAATGGG
>NW_017307720.1:0-5977 GCF_000935625.1 Nanorana parkeri
CAGTACCTGGAGGGCCCGGGAGGCGGGCGACACTGCCGTCGCCGCTTTAACACAGCCATGTCTCCATTTCTGCGGTTGAAAAGGGCAGGGGGGGTTCGGTGACGGGCCCCATTATGGCCGCGGGCCCTCGGGCAGAGCCCGACTGCCCGAATGGTCAGTCCGCCCCTGCCAAGGACAAATGTGGGTCCTGAGGTTACACAGGTTGAGAACCGCTGCTGTAGATGGAGCTCAGGAGCACAGAAAAGAAATACGTCATATGCTCATCAGCGCCATCTAGTGGCCATAATGTGGAATTACATTACCCCCCCAATACAGTTGTAGGGATGTACTCCTATGACCCCTGGATGGAGAGTGCCATAGGTTGGGTTGGTTGGGTTTGACAGTGATAAAAATCCTGATCATGCTCAGTGCTGGGGCTTCCATGTGGGGCGTTGCTACCCAGGTCTGAAGGCTCTGGCCCCCAGGGCAACCATGTGCTCTGAAACTTTATTATCCTATCTGAAGGCTGACCTTACCCAGGTTGATCTGGATTACTGGGGACACTGGAGTACCACTCGAACCTCCATTGGTCTAAGCTACAGTCAAGACCTGGAATAGAGAATACACGCGAACCTTTAATTAGTCACAAAAGAAAGTGCTAAAAAGGTGTTGCAGTCATTAGTATAAAGAAAGAATGGGAGTTGTAGTAGCAATAACAATGACCAGTGGTGTAACAATACTCATAGCAGCCCACTCAGCTGCTACGGGGCCCAGGATAGGAGGGGGGCCCCCATAAGTAACTACAACATCTATCCACAGCACTGGCCTCTAGAAGTCTGACTATAAAGTGACACGATATCTGAAGTGTTATATACTCACCGGTCTCTACAAATGAATGCAGCAGCTGCCGTTCATAAAGAGCATGTACAGGTAACTACATACAAATGATTTATTTATCAATATCTGCAGAATAAAATCTACATCATGTATGGAATGAGCCAAGTGAAAAACACAACATGGTAACCAGAAACTTCACTCCCCCGTCGGGTTATTGTTCAACCTCTTGTACCTTCATGTGCAGCGTCGTCCTCAATTTACATACTCACCTGACCAGAGAATCCAGCTATGGCCTGCTGGAAACTGCTCCTCAGATGACACATCCCAGGTCCCTTCCCCTCCACATTAGGGTTGCCACCTGTCCGGTTTTCACCAGGACAGTACAGTTTTGGCATCTTGTGTACGGGTTTTAGGCCACCTTAGCCCCGTACACAAGATGTCACAAGTTCAGGCAGACGGGGGCAGCCCCTGGGTCTTAGAGAGGAATGCGTGAAGGAGGACCTTCTGCTGTGTGAGCACAATCCCGGCAGGGGTTAATCCGGGCCGGTACTGGTGTGTTATACAGACAGTGCCCGATAGTCTCTGAACTGTCAGAGCACTGTCTCCTGTCCCCTTGGAGCTGCAGGGGGAGGGGAGGGGAGGGGGGAGATAGTGAGTGTGTGTAATTCTTAGGCTGATTTTAGCTCTTGCTGTGAGAACCTGTAAAGAATCGGGTGACCAGATTCCCTTGAAAGAAGTTTTCTGCATAAATCATGGACACAGGAATCTGGTCACCTTATTGTTTACAGGTTCTCACAGCAATAGCTAAAATCAGCATAAGAATTACACCCCCCACTCACTATCTCCCCCCTCCCCCCGCTGGTTTGTTAGTATTGCACATAAAACATGCCCCAACCCGTTACTTTTGGGATATTCGGTAAAGAGTGCGGCAAGGTATATGGATACTGCTTTGTATAGTACATATCTGGAGTCCTGTGGCACACTGGCATATTATGGGAGCATAGTTTTACGTACAGACAGGGGCGTATCTCCTGCTAGGTAACAAGGCGTTTGCCTTGGGCGGCAGATTTCAAGGGGGCGGCAAAAATGCCGCCCCAAAACACTCAGGCAGCCGGGTGGAGGAGGCGGCAGGGTCAAAGTCCGCAAGGAGGCAGAGAAAAGCGACAAGCAGGTGGCGGTGGAAGAGGTAGAGGAGACGGAGCAGCAGGAGGGGGCGGGGCGAGGCCGGGACGACAACGGATCAGGAAGGGGCGGGGCCAGTGTGCCGTCGCGCAGTAGGAAACCGCTGCATGCGTGACAGAACACCGGGTCACGGAAGAGCCGCCGTGGTACGGAGGAGGCCGGGTCCTGCAGCACCAGACCAGCAGTGGAGGAGGCCGGGGACAACACTGCAACCCCTCCCTCACCACATACACATACATACACTGCAACCCCTCCCTCACCACATACACATACTGCCACCCCTCCCTCACCACATACACATACATACATTGCAACCCCTCCCTCACCACATACACATACATACACTGCAACTCCTCCCTCACCACATACATACATACACTGCACCCCCTCCCTCACTACATAAACATGTATACATACATACACTGCAACCCCTCACGCACCATATACACATACATACACTGCAACCCTCCCTCACCACATACATACATACACTGCAACCCCTCCCTCACCACATACACATATATACATACAATGCAGACCCCTATTCTCATGCACAACCCCCTTCTCATACATACTTACATACATACATATGTAGCACCTCCTCCTCATACATACATACATATGAAACACCCCTTCTCCTCATACATATGTAGCACCCCTCCTAATACATACATACATACATATGTAGCACCTCCTCCACATACATACATACGTAGCACCCCTTCTCCTCATACATATATATGTAGCACCTCCTCCTCATACATAGTTCCCCCTTCCTCATATATACACATGTAGCTCCCCTTCTTCATACATACATATGTAACACCCCCTCTTCCTCATACATACATATGTAGCTCCCCCTCCTCCTCATACATACATATGTAACACCCCCTCTTCCTCATACATACATATGCACCCCCTCCTCATACATACATACATACGTAGCACCTCCTCCTCATACATACATATGTAGTTCCCCCTCCTCATACATACATATGTAGCTCCCCTTCCTCATACATACATAGCACCCCCTCCTCATACATACATACATATCACCTCCTCCTCATACATACATATGTAGCTCCCCCTTCCTCCTCATACATACATATGTAGTTCCCCCTCCTCATACATACATATGTAGTTCCCCCTCCTCATACATACATATGTAGTTCCCCCTCCTCATACATATGTAGTTCCCCCTCCTCATACATACATATGTAGCACCTCCTCCTCATACATACATATGTAGCACCTCCTCCTCATAAATACATATGTAACACCCCCTTACCCCCTGGATACTATTGGGGACCCCAGAGGTCAGGTGGGCTGACATTTTACCTCAGGGGAGATTCATTGAGTGTTAGCGGGTCTGGGAAGAGATGGCGCCGGTCACTTCACAATCATATGTAGAGTTTATTCTGCCCCATAAACTGAGGGAGAGGCGGCTCAGGACACAGGGCACGCCTGAGGACACGGAAGTCTCCACGGAAACATACTCACAGCTGTCACATGTAAAGGAACCTTCCAGACAGATGTGTGGGGACATTGGCTGTGGTAATCAATGCAGCTTCAACTTCATGAACAAGACACCAACTTCCTGTCTGAGCCCCTCTCACCTCCAGCCGGAGTCCCTCCACGGTGAGTCCTCTCAGGTAAAGGCTCCACTCCGCCAAGAGAAACCCCTTCAGTAAGGACCTGGCAGGCTAGGCCTCACACTCAGGCCTCTGACTAAAACACAGGCTTCTGACTAAAACACAGGCTTCTGACTAAAACACAGGCTTCTGACTAAAACACAGGCTTCTGACTAAAACTTAAACCTCAGACCTCAGTAACAGGTCTGAGGGGAAGAGCTTCCAGAACATTCTCCTAAACCTTTACACCCCCTCCCAGCATGCACCACTGCCAGTACACCTCCCCAGTGGATGGCCAGGGGAACATAAATATTCATAATTCAGATCCTCATACATACATATGCACCCCCTCCTCATACATACATACATACGTAGCACCTCCTCCTCATACATACATATGTAGTTCCCCCTCCTCATACATACATATGTAGCTCCCCTTCCTCATACATACATAGCACCCCCTCCTCATACATACATACATATCACCTCCTCCTCATACATACATATGTAGCTCCCCCTTCCTCCTCATACATACATATGTAGTTCCCCCTCCTCATACATATGTAGTTCCCCCTCCTCATACATACATATGTAGCACCTCCTCCTCATACATACATATGTAGCACCTCCTCCTCATAAATACATATGTAACACCCCCTTACCCCCTGGATACTATTGGGGACCCCAGAGGTCAGGTGGGCTGACATTTTACCTCAGGGGAGATTCATTGAGTGTTAGCGGGTCTGGGAAGAGATGGCGCCGGTCACTTCACAATCATATGTAGAGTTTATTCTGCCCCATAAACTGAGGGAGAGGCGGCTCAGGACACAGGGCACGCCTGAGGACACGGAAGTCTCCACGGAAACATACTCACAGCTGTCACATGTAAAGGAACCTTCCAGACAGATGTGTGGGGACATTGGCTGTGGTAATCAATGCAGCTTCAACTTCATGAACAAGACACCAACTTCCTGTCTGAGCCCCTCTCACCTCCAGCCGGAGTCCCTCCACGGTGAGTCCTCTCAGGTAAAGGCTCCACTCCGCCAAGAGAAACCCCTTCAGTAAGGACCTGGCAGGCTAGGCCTCACACTCAGGCCTCTGACTAAAACACAGGCTTCTGACTAAAACACAGGCTTCTGACTAAAACACAGGCTTCTGACTAAAACACAGGCTTCTGACTAAAACTTAAACCTCAGACCTCAGTAACAGGTCTGAGGGGAAGAGCTTCCAGAACATTCTCCTAAACCTTTACACCCCCTCCCAGCATGCACCACTGCCAGTACACCTCCCCAGTGGATGGCCAGGGGAACATAAATATTCATAATTCAGATTGTTGTATCTTCCCTATTATCTGGAACAATTCCCAGCAGCAGAAGTAGACAATATCACTGAGCTCAGGGAAACCCACAGAAACCTATTACAGCCCAACAATACTACATGTACAGAGTCACTCCGGCTTTAGGGAGGGAGAATATACACACATTCATACAATGAAGCCCTTCTACACATATGTACATACACTACAACCCTCCCTGGGCGGAGTCAGACCAGCTCCTCCCACTCCAGGCACTGCTGAGGTGATTACGTCATCACTGGTAGGTGACCGGTCGCTGTGCCATGGACAGGATACAGAGGTGACGGGTCGCATAGAAAGGAAGTTCCTGCCCAGAGATCCCCACAGCTCATCCTGCATGAAATATTCCTGGACTCAGACACATATGAGGGAAGGACTGCACCACATCCAGGTAGGACTTCACATGTACTGCACACGTGTGTATAAATCGTTTGGCCCGGAGATCACCTTTAAGTCATCACCGTCCTCTGTGGGTCCTCCTGGGAATACATTGTTCACTTACAGTGAATGTCCAGATCAAACTTTGTTCTCAATCAGGAGCGTAACTAGAAATCAAAGGGCACCATAGCAAAATTTTGTATGGACCCCCCCATAGCCCACTTAAGACCCCACACAGCCCACCTGAGATCCCGCACAGCCCACCTGAGATCCCGCACAGCCCACCTGAGATCCCACACAGCCCATCTGACACCCCGCACAGCCCACCTGAGATCCCACACAGCCCACCTGACACCCCGCCCAGCCCACCAGAGACCCTGCACAGCCCATCTGACACCCCGCACAGCCCACCAGAGACCCTGCACAGCCCACCTGACACCCCGCACAGCCCACCAGAGACCCTGCACAGCCCATCTGACACCCCGCACAGCCCACCAGAGACCCTGCACAGCCCACCTGACACCCCGCACAGCCCACCAGAGACCCTGCACAGCCCACCTGACACCCCGCACAGCCCACCAGAGACCCTGCACAGCCCATCTGACACCCCGCACAG
>NW_017307720.1:7391-9933 GCF_000935625.1 Nanorana parkeri
CCGCACAGCCCACCTGAGACCCCGCACAGCCCACCTGAGATCCCACACAGCCCACCAGCAACCCTGCACAGCCCATCTGAGACCCCGCACAGCCCACCTGAGACCCCGCACAGCCCACCTGAGACCCTGCACAGCCCAGCTGACACCCCGCACAGCCCATCTGAGATCTGAGAGAGGTCACATGACACCTTGGTGTGTACATGACTGCAGTGTTTGTAAATTGTAATTTTAGACATTTTGCATCAAATAAACAAGTTAGTTCTGATTTAATCCCAAATTCAGTATTGTATCACTGGTGCCCTCTTGTGGTGGAACAGGTAACTGCAGTGATGCACTTTATTATGTACAATGCTATACATTGTACATAATAACTATACATTGTACTATGTATTTTATATATGGCCTCATTTTTTAGATTTGGATAGAGTGGAAGGTGATTAAAATCCCCTGTTCTGTCTATATTTCCGTCTGTGTCCCCTTTGGGGAGATTCATCGTCTATCTGTCCTGGTGACCTTCATCACTGAAAGTGGGGGGGGGGGATGAAAATCACACATTTTGGGTTGCCATCAAAACAGCAACAGGTGGGAAATCTTCCAATGGGGGCACTAGTTCTGCCGACCCACCAGAAACTTCCCTCACATTGGAGAGATTTCCTCTCACTTCCTGTTGTGGCAATCGGACAGGACGTGAAGGGAAATCTCCCCTAATGGGACACAGATGGCAAATAAAAAAGGCTGACAGGGGTTATAACCCTCCATTACCATATCCAAAAGTTTTGGCTTTAGTTCGACTTTCGGGTTCATTCACACAGGCGTGCACAATTTAGGGTTGTCACCTGTCCGGGATTCACCCGGACAGTCCGGTTTTTGAGCTCCTGTATGTGCTGTGTAGGGATCTCCGCTGGCCTGCAACCCAGACACACAGCACATACAGGGATCATTGCAACAAGATGTCATAGACACGGCCTGTGTGTATACAGAGGGCGGGCGCTCCTCCACCTGTAGTGTGCAGTGCAGGACTCTGACCAGTAGGTGGAGCTGCTCGCTGTATGTCTATGAGTTAGGGTGGCAGATGGGTGATAGAGACTGAGCTTCCTGAGCAGAGATAGCAGCAGGCACTGGGATAGCAGGTAATCATACCTATAGTGCCATGTTCCAGCCTGATGGTTAAAGAGCTAAGGTTCCAAAAGTCTAGACACCCAGATGAAGAGCCTCCTTGCATTCAGGCTGCTTATTAACCATGTGATAATAGCAGAGATGTTTGATTTTGAGCAATGCTTGCAGCCAGGGTTGCCACCTTTTCTTCAAGCGAAACCCAAACACTCAAGCGACGCGCAGACATCTTTTTGGGATAATGAGTGGGTGGCTTATTCATTTGTAAATAGCGCTGCCCATGTAAATATCACAGTTGAGACTATTTTCAATGGGGGTCGGTAACTCCTATCTTAATTTTGGTTGCCCCCTGTCTGCCTGACATCTTGTGTCCGGGTTTCATGGCAGCAGATGCTGTGTCCGGGTTTCTGCTGCCATGAAACCCGGACACAGCATTCAAAACCCAAACTGTCCGGGTGAATCCTGGGCAGGTGGCAAGCCTACTTGCAGCAGTCACTGGGCTGTGTACTGAAATGTGCTCAATGTGCAGACAGCTCTGGTCTGGTGGACGTTCATAGATTTTTCCCAGCACAACTCCTCCGCTCACCTGGCCGGGCTCAGCTCCATAACCTGGTAATTCCCGGCCACCAGACTCGCCACGTCACTGTGTTTACTATCCGCATGTGATGTAAGGCCATGGAAGGAGGGCGCCGATACAGAACAGCCCGGCCAGGTGGAGGGGCTCAGGAGAAAGAGCAAGGACAGACAGCCAGGGGAGGGAGCGGAACTAGGTCACTGGATGCTGTCACTGGGGGGTGACAATTTGTAGCAGGTGACACGGAGTAGCAGCAGATACAGCAGTCCGGAATAAGACTCCGAGGTGTTTTACTTCACCACCAAGGCTCCATTTAGGAGAATTCTGTAGAAGGCAGACCGGGGCCAATATGTGAGTTTGTCCATATAGAGCCCATCTATTCTTCGTGTGTGCCCAGCACACCTCTGCTATCATACTGAGGGGGCATATCTGACCATCTGTTGTATGTTCAGCACTATCGGGTTACATTAACCAGTTGAAGTCCGTGGTGCTAAACCCCCCTTCCTGTCCCGGCCATTTTTCAGTATTCAGCGCTGCGGTACTTTGACTGACATTTATTCCGTCATGCAACGCTGTACTGATATGAATTTTATACCCTTTTTTGGGGGACAGATAGAACTTTCTTTTGGTGGTTTTTAATCACCACTGCGGTTTTTTATTTTTTACTATATTAAGGAAAAATTACCGAAATGTAAAAAAACAACAACTTTCCCCTATATTAAATGATAAACTGTCACTTTCTTTTCTCCCCGCTGGAACAGCACCCAGCAGGGAGGAAAGAAAGCAGGGATGCGCCGATGTATCGGCCGAAACATGGCTCTTTCGGCATTATGCCAAAAGTGCAATTTTCGGCCG
>NW_017307720.1:10703-24989 GCF_000935625.1 Nanorana parkeri
TTTTTATTTATATATATATATTTTTTTACACTTATTGTTATTGCTATTATATAGGGGGATAACAATCCCCTATATAATAGCAAAGGCACACTGACAGGTCCTCTTTATGGAGACATTAGGGGTCTCTAAGACCCCTAATGTCACCTGAGGACCCCAAAAGAAGCTGATGAAGCCGAGATCTGCTTCACCAGCTTCTTCTATGGCTATAGCAGCCAGAGGACTGACAGGTGAATGCGGAAGTGATGTAATACACATGACTTCTGCATTCACAGCCCGGAGGGAGGTCAGCAAGGAGGAAGATGCTGACCTCCCTCCCATCTTACCTCCTGACACCCTCCCTAGCCGGTCCCGGGCCGCAGATGGGGTAGCGGATCCCGGGATTGAAGGTGAGGGGTCAGGAGGGGGGCGACGGCAGCACTCGAGGGGGGGCACGCAGCCAGCACATATACACGATCGGCAGGCTATAGAGCCGCCGATCGGGTATATGTGAAACAGCCGGTAACGGCTCTTTACAATTACAATTCCCATCACGCCTCTGAATCTGGGAGTCATGTCTGCGGCTGTCAGAGTCTTGCAATGCCTCATGGGACTTGTAGTTCCACCACAGCTGGACTGCTGAGGTTGCCTACCCCTGCTTTATACTGTACAAAATGCAGAGGGATGTTAGGAGTTCTTATCAACCTACACAAGGTGCTAGTAGGCCATTTAACATCCCAGCAGCAAACAAACAATGGAATATGGGTTTTGTGCGGACTGACCCTTGACCTCAGATTACTGACTAGATGAAGTAAGGGAATTTCACGGAGTCTGACATTATCCGGATGCCGATTACAGTGGAAGAATCGTTTCTGAGTTTACACTGCTGTTTACTCAGCAATGGCGGCGCCATCATTTTCACAAATCTGTGATCTCTTCATTGTTCCTTCTCTCTGCGGATCCCCCGATCATGACTTCCCCAACAAGGACAGGTCCTCTTTATGAATGAACAATGTCCTATTGAGCGGTTTACCGTCTGCAGAGTGATTGGGGTCGAGGGGGTGGGGGTGGGGGATTTTGATGGGCGCACAGTGACAGGTCTGTCCTCCCAGTGACAGATGCGGTCAGTTTTCTGTTAGCTGGCCGCCTCTGACGGCTCCTTGTCGCGGTTTTGCTTCCTTTTTCTTCCTCCTTTTTTTTTTAACTTTCGGCAGTTGAAGCTTTGCCGTCGTCTCGGCGATTGTGAAATCCAAATGTCACTTATTCCGCAGGCTCCGGAGATTGTTTATGTGACAAAAAAACACAGACCGAGCTTCCAAAACAAATCTTTAGAGTACGCAAAGACTGGCGGGGGGCGGAACCGCCTTCAATGCCTCATCCATTCGCTGCCGCCTGCACCGGGTGACACCATCAGAGGGGGTGAGAGACAGTACCAGGCCAGGCGTCACCTGGTGGCAGGTCATTACACGTGTGCATGATGTCCTCATGCACACACGTGACATCATTACGCATGCGCATATTGACTTGACGTGTGCCTAACTGCCAGCGGCCATCTTTGTGATGGACCCTGCAAAGATAGGACCCTCATCAGGCGGGATAAGGTATGCCACCGGGTCCCCTCCTCTCTCATGCAGCTGTCAGGCCCTCGGTCCATGACCAAGTACTCGACTTTTAAGAGGGGGTGACACCAAGATGACTGCAAGTCATTTTGGTGTCACCCAGTGCGTACATTATTACGTATACTTGTGATGTAATTACGCCATCTTGGTGATGAAAGCCGGCAAAGAGAAGAGGGGACTTCATCCAGCGGGATAAGGTATGCCACCTGGTCTCCCTCCATTTTCTAAAGCACTGTGCCAACTGTTGGTATAAATCCTGTATAATAATAAGAGATGCGCAATTACTAGGCATTTTCATGAGTTCTCATAGTCCCCCGAGACCCTGCACAGCCCTCCCGAGACCCCGCACAGCCCTCCCGAGACCCCGCACAGCCCACCTGAGACCCCACACAGCCCTCCTGAGATCCTACACTGGAGGCATCAGGCCAGTACTCCGAAGCAACACAGAGTATGGTGCTTCATATTATTCTGCACTGATCTATAATGGATTGCTGTGATTTGTAGTCCTCTATAGCTGGTTGCCTTTCGACATTGCTGTATAATGTATTGCTGGGATTTGTAGTCCTCTATAGCTGGCGGTATTCTGCATTGCTGTATAATGAATTGCTGGGATTTGTAGTCCTCTATAGCTGGCGGTATTCTGCATTGCTGTATAATGAATTGCTGGGATTTGTAGTCCTCTATAGCTGGCGGTATTCTGCATTGCTGTATAATGAATTGCTGGGATTTGTAGTCCTCTATAGCTGGCGGTATTCTGCATTGCTGTATAATGAATTGCTGGGATTTGTAGTCCTCTATAGCTGGCGGTATTCTGCATTGCTGTATAATGAATTGCTGGGATTTGTAGTCCTCTATAGCTGGCGGTATTCTGCATTGCTGTATAATGAATTGCTGGGATTTGTAGTCCTCTATAGCTGGCGGTATTCTGCATTGCTGTATAATGAATTGCTGGGATTTGTAGTCCTCTATAGCTGGCGGTATTCTGCATTGCTGTATAATGAATTGCTGGGATTTGTAGTCCTCTATAGCTGGCGGTATTCTGCATTGCTGTATAATGAATTGCTGGGATTTGTAGTCCTCTATAGCTGGCGGTATTCTGCATTGCTGTATAATGAATTGCTGGGATTTGTAGTCCTCTATAGCTGGCGGTATTCTGCATTGCTGTATAATGAATTGCTGGGATTTGTAGTCCTCTATAGCTGGCGGTATTCTGCATTGCTGTATAATGAATTGCTGGGATTTGTAGTCCTCTATAGCTGGCGGTATTCTGCATTGCTGTATAATGAATTGCTGGGATTTGTAGTCCTCTATAGCTGGCGGTATTCTGCATTGCTGTATAATGAATTGCTGGGATTTGTAGTCCTCTATAGCTGGCGGTATTCTGCATTGCTGTATAATGAATTGCTGGGATTTGTAGTCCTCTATAGCTGGCGGTATTCTGCATTGCTGTATAATGAATTGCTGGGATTTGTAGTACCTCTGCAGCTTGGAGTCACTGGCAGAACTACCAGGATCACAGCATTTGCAGCTCTACCACTTTCCTACAATCATTGCTCTGTATTTATTTTTTTGGAAAACTGTCACATGACACTAAATTGGTATCGGTGAGTAAGGATGGGCTCGGGCGTGTTCGCAGCTCCACGTGCCGAGCCCGCCAGGAAGCTGACAGCGCGCAGCGCCAATCACAGGTACTAAGACATTTTCCAGGTCCGCAGCTGCAGAAATCGGGAAATGTCTCAGTGCCTGTGATTGGCGCTGCTGCGCTGGCGGGCTCGGCACGTGGAGCTGCGAACATGCCCGAGCCCATCTTTATCGGTGAGTACTGGAGGAAAATCATCGGTTTTCTTACTTGGTCTGAAGAAATGGTATCGCTGCATCACTTATAATAATAATAATCGCGTTCAAATTAAATGACGCACTAGACGCATTCTGCGCACTGATTACCTGTGCTCTCTTACTTTTCATTTTCCTCATTTCCTGTCATCAGTTTGCGGGTTGATTCTGTTAGAAATATGGACATGTGACTTTACCAGAGATATAATACGTCTTCCACGCGTTGCCATTGGATATAATGTAATGCACGTTGTTACCAAAATGCAACGAGCGCAGTCTTTACGAATCCTTCATGAAGTTGGAAATTTTCAGTCGTGCGCTGCCAGTGCAATACCAACCAATTGTTACCGAGATATGAGGTGATGTGTCAGAGATCCGAGATGTGAGTAATTAGGAAAGTCTCAGTTCTCTCAGTGCCCTCGAAGCCTATCATCTGCAGCGTCATTTTATTTTCAGTCTGAGTCTGCGGAGAAAAGAGACTGAAAATTATATCTCTCTCCCTTTCTCTCGCTCTCTCCTCTCTCTATCCTCTCTCCTCTCCTCTCCTCTCTCTATCCTCTCTCTCTCTCCTCTCCTCTCTCTCTCCTCTCTCTCTCTCCCCTCTCCCTCTCCCCTCTCTCTCCTCTCTTTCTCTCCTCTCTCTCTCTCTCTCTCTCGCCTCTCTCTCCTCTTTCTCTCCTCTCTCTCCTCTTTCTCTCCTCTCTCTCTTCTCCCCCCACTCTCTCCTCTCTCCCCCCTCTCTCCCCTCTCTCTCTAAGACTGATGTGACTGGCTCAGTGTTCCCTGTACAGCGCTGCGGTATATGTCAGCGCTATATAAATGTATAACAGTGTGTGTAGTATTCTACAAATGGTCGGCGGTCATATATCTTGTCCTCAATCTCTGTGCGGAGTTTTATCGGTTTAGCTTTTTTTTCGATGCGTTTGATTTATCTCGACAAGAAACAACCATTGCACAAGTCTCCATCAAAGCCGTCAATGTGTTTCCTGCTTCTTAAAGCTTGAAGCAGCACAAAGAGCATTCGCATAGCTTCCTGAAATTGCAACATGCTCATTGCTCATCAGCCATCGGGAGTGGGTGACGGGGGTTCCTAGAACAAATCCTGATCACTAGCTGAAACTGCTTCCCCTATCTCGCCCGTAGGATCCGATAGTCCAATCCAATGTGATTTTTGAAGGAATTTAACATTTTTTCGCAACGGGTCCTGGAGAACCTCACAAGGCTGCCATGGCTGTTGTAGACCAGGACCACCTTCCCAACTTGACCACTGTTGGCTCTACAGCCAGTTCGATGAATTACGACGAAGACTTCGTCTTTCTTTGCTCCAAAACGGACAGTAATAAATTCGGAGACGCGGTGGTCCCCATCTTCTTCTACGTGGTCTTCACTATCAGCTTGTTGGGGAATGGCCTCATTTTGTTCTTGCTCCTGAAGTTCGAGAACATCAAGACGGTGACCAACCTGTTCATCTTCAACTTGGTGGTCTCTGACTTGCTGTTTACGGTTTCCCTCCCGTTTTGGGCTTACTATCATAGCTACGAGTGGATCTTCGGAGACAGTCTCTGCAAGGTGGTCTCCTCCATGTTCTACGTCGGATTTTACAGCAGCATTCTGTTCTTGACCATGATGACCATCGACCGCTACATGGCCGTCGTCCACGCCATCTACGCCGCCAGGACCAGGAAGCTCTTGTATGTCTACTTGGCGAGCGCGGTCATCTGGGTGACCAGTCTGTTGTCCACCATCCCGAAATTTATCTTGTATGGAACGAGGGACGATGTCCAATCCGGGACTCTCTGTGTGGAGACTGGTTACCAGGTGGACACCATCCGATGGTGGAAGATGGTTGGGTACTGCCAGCAGCTGCTTATGTTCTTCTTGATCCCATTGGCCATCATCCTCTACTGCTACACGCTGATCGTCGTCAAGCTGTACCGCACCAAAATGCACAACAAGGACAAAGCCGTCAAGCTGATCCTCATCATCGTGCTGGCCTTCTTCGTCTGCTGGACCCCGTTCAACGCCGTCCTCTTCATCGGATTGCAGAACCTATACCAGGAGTCTCAGGACGGCAACTGCAGCAACACCATCGACTACGTCTTCTACGTCTGCCGGAACATCGCCTATTTCCACTGCTGCGTCAACCCCTTCTTCTACACCTTCGTCGGCACCAAGTTCCGGGGCCATCTGGCCTCCTTGTTCGGGAACTGGCTCAGGTGCGGCATGAGGTACAGGCACCCCAGCCTGAGCAGCAAGACCAGCGAATATTCCCCACAGACCATTTATGAATAAATGGACTTCATTAAGGACGATGCCGGCGGTTGGCAACTGCGGTAACAATTAATATCATGGTTTGCCCTAGTTGGTTTGGTAAAAACTACAGCGAGTATTTGGGGTAACTGTGCTTTGTTGATGACTTTGACCTTGACTTTTTGTAGGTTAAAAAGCCAAGGTTAGGGCTGTCACATTCAGCAGGCATTTAGCAAGCTTAAGCAGCGTTTGGAAACGGGCAGGTCACCTTATTAAAGCTTGTTAAATGTTTGCTAAAGCTTGCTAAAAGTTTGCTAGAGCCTGTATTGCCCTCAATGTCTTTAGTCAATCCCCGCAGGCTGGAGCTGAAGGCTGTGTTCCATCACGTTCAGCAGCATTTAGACATTGCCTATAAGATTCGCAAAGCCTGTTAAATGCCTGTTAGAGCTTGCTAAATGCCTGCTAAAAGCTTGCTACTGTTAGATGTAATAACCCCCGATATGGATGGAGCTGACTGCTGCTTTCTGTCACGTTCAGCGGACATTTAGCAAGCTTTAACTTTAAGCCTTTAGCTTTCAGCAGGCATCAGCAGCATGTAGAAACTGCCCGCAGGGGTCACCTTAGCGAAGCCTGTAAGAATTGTTATCGAATAGCTTCTGCACTAAGTGCTCAACAATAATACCCTTTCCTTACTTAAAGCTGCTCGCATTTGCAAGTTATATCAGCTGATATCAGCTGTTAGCAGCCTTCAGCTCCCGTCTGTGGGGATTGACTAAAAGACATTGAGGGCAATGCAGGCTCTTGCAGTAACAAGCTTTAACAGGCTTTTATCAAACAATTAAAAGCCTGCTAATGCTTGTTTAAAGCTTGTTACTGCTAGAGCCTGCATTGCCCTCAATATCTTTAGTCATTCCCCATAGTCTGGAGCTGAAGGCTGCTCTGAGGGCTCCAAGATGCTTTTTACATGCTTCATGTGATGCCCTTCATAGTCGGTTGTCTTAGCTTCATTCTATAATGTGTTTTTGGCCCATAGCCCCCCCACCCACCCCCAGGACTGAGGTGTTGGGTATGAGGAGATGCCGGAGACTTTAATCCCCTCTGACCTCGGCAAGTTACTTGCAAAAGATAATGCAGATGGTGGGTGGGTGGGCGGAGCCAGGCAGAGATTTACCCGCTGATGTCCCCCAAGGGTGGGGTGGGGGGCTCAAGCAACCAAATATCCATTTTGGAAAGACTGGCCCTTTAAATGGCTTCTGATTTTATGTTTTTTTTTCTAGGGGGGGGGGGCAGTAAGTCTAAATATACCAAAATGGCCGCTGATTTGTACATAGTGGGTTGGTTTCAGCCACGTCCAACCAATGTAAAGGGCAGTGTAGCCACACCCACTTTTTACTGCAGCGCCCTCCTCCTCGCACCTGCTCATCAAGGGGGTGTCCCTCTTTCTTGTGAGGCTGAGAGATGGGTTTTAAGGGATTTATTTGTGATAAAGTTGTGACCTTGGGGTGGGAAGATATTGTCCAGGACACAGGGGACTTCCTGTCATAAGCCCAGAGTGGGCGCTGAAGCCAACAGTCTCTCCTTAGTCTACAATTAGTGGAAAGATATTGTCCAGCACACAGGTGACTTCCTGTCATAAGCCCAGTGTGGGTCCTGGAGACAACAGCCCCACCTCAGCCTAAAATTGGGGGGAATATATTGTCAGCACACAGGTGACTTCCTGTCATAAGCCCAGAGTGAGTGCTGAAGCCAACAGTCCCTAAGTCTAACATTAGGGGAAAGACATTGTCCAGCAAACAGGTGACTTCCTGTAATAAGCCCAGGGTGGGTGCTGAAGCCAACAGCCTCTACTTAACCTAAAATTGGGGGGAATATATTGCCCAGAGCATAGGTGACTTCCTGTCAAAAGCCCAAGGTGGGCGCTGAAGCCAACAGCCTCTCCTCAATCTAAAATTAGTGGAAAGATATTGTCCAGCACACAGGTGACTTCCTGTCATAAGCCTAAGATGGCCGACAACAATAGCCGGTGCCATTGGCCTATATATGCCGTGAAATATCTGTCTCTGTATGTACTGATTTGTACCGTTTTTGTATTTTCGCTTAGAACTTTTTGTATTTCTGCTTTTGCTTTTCAAGCTCAGGTCTGTCATCTTCATCCATTTGCCTCCCTACTAAGAATGCAGCTCGGGTCATAACTCCGGAGCTGAGCAGATGGATAAATGCTTATGATGTCCTATAGCAAGGATGAGGATGACAGCCCGGCTCTTCCACCTGACTCTTTGAAGCCGCCGGATGTGACAACTTCTATGACAATGATTAAATCTGAAATCTGAACGGAGTTTCTGGTGTTTCTTTCTTTCGAGGTGAAACTTGTAGCTTTAGGTTTTCAGTCTTCAGTTTCCTGTCGGGGGCGACTTTTTCGATCGGTCCGTCCCGAGAGACGCAGGACTCGGAGCGATCGAAAACAAATCCAAACACCATTCCCCGCAGGAAGAAAGGTCACATGACAATAAAAGGACGAATCGATGGATATATTCTTTTAAAACGTCAAAATCACTTCCTGTGTTATCTGTTGTCATGACAACAAATGAGAGATCAGTGTAAACGTTGTCATGGATGGTTACATTGTGTCAGACGCTGGATACAATTATTTAGAAACACGGTAAATGATATGTTTCTGATCATATTCAGGGTGTAACATGAAACATGGTCACATGACAACCCCGCCCTCCTCCAGCCCCAGCCCCCACGTACCTGAATCCTGGGGTGCACTGATTTTTTTTTTAAATGGCTCCGCCCACACAGCCACATCCTCCTTTGACAGGATCTCTGGATGGAAAAACTGCACGTCCCATCAGCCACTTGTAGCAGAGGGACTTGTAGTTCTCGCTGGAATACAAGGTTGGTGACGCCACCGTACTGTGTAGTCCATCCAAACTTCCTCATATCCAGGCTACTGTCATTTTTTTTTTTTAAATGACGCAGTTGTACGTGGTCCGCTTTCAGAGCCGCGTCATCCATTCAGAGAACCTTTGACGGGATCTGTGAATGGATAAACTACAAGTTGCAGCAGAGGGACTGATAGTTCTCAATGGAATAGAAGTGGGATGACGTTACTGAACAGGTAGTAAAAATGATTCTTCCTCCCGTCCATGTTATTGAATGTCTGTACTGAGGTAAGGACAGGGACGGCAGGGAGAATCTGCAAGAGCCGGAGCTTTGCACCCGTCATCCACTACTCACAATTGCCGTGCTTTACTTGCTGCCATACAAAAAAAAAATTGAGATTTTTTTTAATTTTATTAAAATGTGTATTTATTTTTTTTCCAAAAAGTGGACTTAAAACATTTTATATTTAGGATATATATATATATATATATCTTAAATATATGTACACAGAGAGATAGAAAGAGCGTTTCAAGTAGGGATGCACCGATATATCGCCCGCCGTAACATATAGGCCGAAAATTGTGCTTTTGGCTAAATGCCGAAAGTGCCATTTTCCTGCCGATACATCGGCGCATCCGTGATTTCTCTCCTCCCCGCTGGGCACTGCTCCATGTCCCAGTGGGGCAGAGAGAAACTGTGACAGGAGGCCGAGTGCTGCGAGAAGAGAGCGCTGTGAGCGGCCGGTGTCTCTCCTCCCACATCGCTCGGCCGCCTATCACAGTGCGGCAGAGCGGTGTGGGGGCGGAGACAGCGCTGTCACAGGTGGTTGGGCTCTCCTTCCTGCTCCGCTCACTCAGCCTCCTGTGACAGCGTGTCAGAGAGAAGAGCGGTACAAGCAGTCAGGGATCAGTGATCGCTGAGTGTTTGTACATAATTGAGGACATGGTATGTGTACTATATCCTCAATTATGAATGAATAGGAAGTGATCTACATCCTCTCCTACATCACTTCCTGTTCATTCATGATTGTGGTTATAGTTAACAAACTCTGTCCTCATGTTATGAATGATCAGGAACACTCAGTATAGAGGATTCCTGTTCATTGATAACAGGGGACACAGAAAAAGAGATTGAGGACTCTGTGTTCTCAATCTCTTTTTCTATTTTAAAAGGGAAATATCAGGGGTCTGTTTAGACCCCTAATATTTCCCCAAAGCCCATAAAAGTAAAGTAAAAAATTAAAATATTTCATAAAAAATAAATAAATCTAAAAAAAAATAAAAGTTTATAAAAAATAAAATATTTAAAACATTTTTAAAAATTAAAATAAAAACATTTTCGGTATCGGTTTCGGCCTGTTTTGTTTCGGTTTAGGCGTATTTCACTCTCCCCATAGTTCTCCTTTAAAAAAAAAAGGTATGCATATTATTTCATCAATTGTCCCACTTATTAATGCGACACTAAAAAAAAAATGTAACAAGGCAAAAGAAATAAAACCAAAAATAGGTTTACATATAAAAAAATAAATGAGGAGTTGATTAGGGCTGATTAGGGTTAATAAGGGGTTAAATATAACGTACAAACAAAAGGAATAAAAACAAAAATGAGTTGAAAAATGAAAAAAAAAAAAGGAGAATTAATTAGGATGGATTAAGGTAATAAGGGGTTAAATAAGGCAGGAATACAAATTATCAAATAAAAGAAATGCAAACAAAAATAAAAAGGTCAGAAAATAAAAGGAATGAAAACAAAAAAAGGTTTAAATCGTAATGGCTAGAAAAATATAACAGGAGAGTTAATTAGGAATGGATTAGGGTAATAAGGGGATACATAAGGCACAAATAAAAATTAACAAATAAAATAAATACAAAATAGGTTTAAATATTAATGACTAGAAAATAGAGTTAATTTGGGCTGATTAGGGTCAACTAAGGGTTAATAAGAGGTTAAATAACAGCAAATGATGATTGTTTTATCTGCTTCATGTCTTTGTTCTGCGGATTAATGAAACAGAGTGAATACAAAGTAACAATGTTGTTCCTCGCTCCTCCATATTTCCGACCTACGTGTGTGATAATATGAATTTGTTTTTTTTTCCCTTTTACTTATTTTTGATGATTTTATAGATAAGAGAGAAGTCTGCCAGCGTAGATCGGAGCGGGTTCTGACCGCCGATTTCTCCATCGCACTTCCCCGTAATCTCAGCGATCTGTAATCTGTTCTAGAGAAGTGCAGCCGTCATACCTCCAATGTCACCACATCGCTCAGTCTTTTCTCTGTAACATCTTTTTATAGATTCTGCAAGTCGCCAAATGTGTTACATAGTATTTGAGGCTGAATAAAGACATTAGTCCATCAAGTCCAACCTATTAGGATCTCGTTCTAGGAGTACCTGTACCCCTGTATGTTACCTGTACCCCTGTATATTACCCGTACCCCTGTATGTTACCTGTACCCCTGTATATTACCTGTACCCCTGTATATTACCCGTACCCCTGTATATTACCCGTACCCCTGTATATTACCTGTACCCCTGTATGTTACCTGTACCCCTGTATATTACCTGTACCCCTGTATGTTACCTGTACCCCTGTATATTACCTGTACCCCTGTATGTTACCCGTACCCCTGTATATTACCTGTACCCCTGTATATTACCTGTCCCCCTGTATAGTACCCGTACCCCTGTATATTACCTGTACCCCTGTATATTACCCGTACCCCTGTATATTACCTGTACCCCTGTATATTACCTGTACCCCTGTATATTACCCGTACCCCTGTATATTACCCGTACCCCTGTATATTACGGTCCCTTAAGAAATCATCCAAAAGTTTCTTGAACAATTCCACATTCTTTGCTGAAATCACCGCCTGTGGCAGAGAGTTCGGATCTTCTCATTGTACGAAGACGTGGAGTCATGTGACCTAATATTCTGTCTATACCTCTGTACATGGACACCAGTCTCTGTACAGAGGAGCTTACACTCTAATGTCCCCTCCCCCCCAGTCACATCAGTCTCTGTACAGAGGAGCTTACACTCTAATGTCCCCTCCCCCCCAGTCACATCAGTCTCTGTACAGAGGAGCTTACACTCTAATGTCCCCTCCCCCCCAGTCACATCAGTCTCTGTACAGAGGAGCTTACACTCTAATGTCCCCTCCCCCCCAGTCACATCAGTCTCTGTACAGAGGAGCTTACACTCTAATGTCCCCTCCCCCCCAGTCACATCAGTCTCTGTACAGAGGAGCTTACACTCTAATGTCCCCTCCCCCCCAGTCACATCAGTCTCTGTACAGAGGAGCTTACACTCTAATGTCCCCTCCCCCCCAGTCACATCAGTCTCTGTACAGAGGAGCTTACACTCTAATGTCCCCTCCCCCCCAGTCACATCAGTCTCTGTACAGAGGAGCTTACACTCTAATGTCCCCTCCCCCCCAGTCACATCAGTCTCTGTACAGAGGAGCTTACACTCTAATGTCCCCTCCCCCCCAGTCACATCAGTCTCTGTACAGAGGAGCTTACACTCTAATGTCCCCTCCCCCCCAGTCACATCAGTCTCTGTACAGAGGAGCTTACACTCTAATGTCCCCTCCCCCCCAGTCACATCAGTCTCTGTACAGAGGAGCTTACACTCTAATGTCCCCTCCCCCCCAGTCACATCAGTCTCTGTACAGAGGAGCTTACACTCTAATGTCCCCTCCCCCCCAGTCACATCAGTCTCTGTACAGAGGAGCTTACACTCTAATGTCCCCTCCCCCCCAGTCACATCAGTCTCTGTACAGAGGAGCTTACACTCTAATGTCCCCTCCCCCCCAGTCACATCAGTCTCTGTACAGAGGAGCTTACACTCTAATGTCCCCTCCCCCCCAGTCACATCAGTCTCTGTACAGAGGAGCTTACACTCTAATGTCCCCTCCCCCCCAGTCACATCAGTCTCTGTACAGAGGAGCTTACACTCTAATGTCCCCTCCCCCACAGTCACACACTATTATTATACATGTATATAGCTCTGACATATACCGTAGTGCTGTACAGAGGACCCTGAGCCAGTCACAATCTGGCAGCCAAGCAGTTAGCAGGAGCGGGTCATATAATGGCGCCGCCCCCCTCCCCCCACTTCCCCCCCAGCTCTAGAATGATAGGTGAAGTATCACACGCCGGTTTCAGTCTCCGTGGTCTCTGAGGTCACAGGTCACACTGACTAAGATTTGGTTGGTGGGTGTTGCTCGGGATTCCCGGCCAGAGACACGGCGACCGCTTCCTCCCTGATCAAAAACTGCGATCAGAGATGACACACCGATGCCGAGGTGTGACAGCGCCGAGCGACGCCACTTCTCAACTCCGCCGACAATCATCGCCAACACATGGACGCGTTTTGTAACTTTTAGGTCTTTTTAAAATCTTTATGATCTTCTATTATCGCGCTTCACATATTATTAAACAAGAACTCCGGCAGTGAACAAAATGAACCCCTGCAGTGGGGCTTCCCTCGCCCAGCAAGGGGTTAAAGTGTTTGTTGTGGTCTAGGGTCTAAAATAAAAAAAGATCTACGCACCCGGTCCTCAGTGCTGCAGCAGTGACCACTCACCCCCCTCCCTCTCCAGCTGTGGCATGTCCCAAGGCATCCTCACCTCCAATGCAAGTGAATGGACATGATGACATCACGGGGTCCTTAGACCGCCGAGCGTCTTCTTTAATCCGGCCCCTAGACCAAAATGGGTACTTAACCCTTGCAGTGTAGCCTCAGTGCAAGGGTTCATTCTTCAGAGTTCTTCTTTAAGGTGCATGCATCACACTCTGCCTGCACGCTTGTTGGCAGCCTGTGTGAAACTGACTGCTAAAAGAAACAGATTGACTTTGAAATCATTTCGTATGTACTTATACCTTTAACACGGCCGACACCGACGATCATTTTAGAATGGTTAGCAGCCTTTAATGTAAGTGTGTCCCCTAAGGGAGATTTCCATTCACTTCCTGTCCTGGAGACACAACAGGAAGTGAGAGGAAGTTAAAATTTCACACTATAGATCTACCTGCAGCTAATATACAATGGCTCACTCTGATTTCACTGCACGCTGCGAGCTTCTTACAATGTGCATTAGAAGCTGCAGCGAGTCAGATAAAGCCCGCCTCTTTTCCTGACATCATCTAGCTCGGTACCTGGCCCCGCCCCCTTTCATTCATTGGATTTCAGCTCTGTCAATCGTGGAGGCTCAGCATCACATGTGGGCGTTAGCTAGGGCGGTCTGCATTCAAATGAAGGCCCGCCCACTTCCCCAGTGACATGCACTCATCAAATTTTTTCACATTTGCATAACTCCTCCCACTTCTTGCCTCAGGGCTGAGGGCTTTTCAGAGGGGGACTGAGGCAGGGTGTTGTGATCTTTTCAGGAAGCTATGTACAGCACCCTGCCGGCTCCTCCCACCAGCCATGATCTGCCTGCATTGCATAGAGAAGCACAAGAGACCCAGTGATGACATCATAGAGTATAAATGAAAGTATGTAATGAAAATATAATGTTTTATATAAAAATGTGATGGGGGGGAGGGGACAGAAAAGGTAAAATATAAGCAGGTTAGACTTCATCTTTAGACACTTCATCACTATGGCTGCCAGTTGTGTATGTAGCGTGTTTGGTGGAGCGCGGCTCTCACACTTCGGCCGCAGAAACTGAACCGTATGAGGCTGTTGTATGATAATCAGTGGAAAGCAGAAGA
>NW_017307720.1:25016-25383 GCF_000935625.1 Nanorana parkeri
GAAAAAAGGAAAAAAAAACCCCCCCCCCCCCCCCCTTATGGGTGATAATACAGAAACTCACATGCAGAGGGATCCTCCCCGACCACAACAAGTCACCATGTACCATAGACAGCCATTGCCAGATCAGCTTCTTAAAGGTACAGGCCCTTGTTATATGAAACGGCCGTCACCCGTCTTCTAGAATGTAAAAATGGGGGAGGAGCTCATACAGTGACCCCGAAATCAGCAACAGCTCAGCTTCTAAATGGAGAGGGAATGTGCTTCACTTTCTGGCTTACCAGTACCTGGTATGCGGAACGCCCCCATCCCGGCGCGCACTGTGGTTTATCCCGCTGCCTTGTATGTAAAAACAGGACCTCCAAGCCTG
>NW_017307720.1:26235-30545 GCF_000935625.1 Nanorana parkeri
TTACAGGTATTCAACCTCTCTGAGGCTGATTGTGGGCTTTGCTGATCTCCCGTGTCTCAATGAAAGGGCTGTCCCATTGGAAGCAGGAGACTCTCTGCACCCTCCCAAGCCCCGCCTACTTTACTGATCGCTCTCATCTCATTGCAAGTCTACCAGACAGGGGCTGTCCCATAGGAAACAGGAGACTCTCTGCACCGTCACAAGCTCCACCTACTTTACTGATCTCTCTCATGTCATTGCAAGTCTACCAGACAGAAGCTGTCCTATTGGAAACAGGAGACTCTCTGCACCCTCCCAAGCCCCACCTACTTTACTGATCTACTGATCGCTCTCATCTCATTGCAAGTCTACCAGACAGGGGCTGTCCCATAGGAAACAGGAGACTCTCTGCACCCTCCCAAGCCCCACCTACTTTACTGATCTACTGATCGCTCTCATCTCATTGCAAGTCTACCAGACAGGGGCTGTCCCATAGGAAACAGGAGACTCTCTGCACCCTCCCAAGCCCCACCTACTTTACTGATCTACTGATCGCTCTCATCTCATTGCAAGTCTACCAGACAGGGGCTGTCCCATAGGAAACAGGAGACTCTCTGCACCCTCCCAAGCCCCACCTACTTTACTGATCTACTGATCGCTCTCATCTCATTGCAAGTCTACCAGACAGGGGCTGTCCCATAGGAAACAGGAGACTCTCTGCACCCTCCCAAGCCCCACCTACTTTACTGATCTACTGATCGCTCTCATCTCATTGCAAGTCTACCAGACAGGGGCTGTCCCATAGGAAACAGGAGACTCTCTGCACCCTCCCAAGCCCCACCTACTTTACTGATCTACTGATCGCTCTCATCTCATTGCAAGTCTACCAGACAGGGGCTGTCCCATAGGAAACAGGAGACTCTCTGCACCCTCCCAAGCCCCACCTACTTTACTGATCTACTGATCGCTCTCATCTCATTGCAAGTCTACCAGACAGGGGCTGTCCCATAGGAAACAGGAGACTCTCTGCACCCTCCCAAGCCCCACCTACTTTACTGATCTACTGATCGCTCTCATCTCATTGCAAGTCTACCAGACAGGGGCTGTCCCATAGGAAACAGGAGACTCTCTGCACCCTCCCAAGCCCCACCTACTTTACTGATCTACTGATCGCTCTCATCTCATTGCAAGTCTACCAGACAGGGGCTGTCCCATAGGAAACAGGAGACTCTCTGCACCCTCCCAAGCCCCACCTACTTTACTGATCTACTGATCGCTCTCATCTCATTGCAAGTCTACCAGACAGGGGCTGTCCCATAGGAAACAGGAGACTCTCTGCACCCTCCCAAGCCCCACCTACTTTACTGATCTACTGATCGCTCTCATCTCATTGCAAGTCTACCAGACAGGGGCTGTCCCATAGGAAACAGGAGACTCTCTGCACCCTCCCAAGCCCCACCTACTTTACTGATCTACTGATCGCTCTCATCTCATTGCAAGTCTACCAGACAGGGGCTGTCCCATAGGAAACAGGAGACTCTCTGCACCCTCCCAAGCCCCACCTACTTTACTGATCTACTGATCGCTCTCATCTCATTGCAAGTCTACCAGACAGGGGCTGTCCCATAGGAAACAGGAGACTCTGTGCACCGTCACAAGCCCCACCTACTTTACTGATCTCCCTCCTCTCATTGCAAGTCTACCAGACAGGGGCTGTCCCATAGGAAACAGGAGACTCTGTGCACCCTCCCAAGCCCCACCTACTTTACTGATCTCCCTCCTCTCATTGCAAGTCTACCAGACAGGGGCTGTCCCATAGGAAACAGGAGACTCTCTGCACCGTCACAAGCCCCACCTACTTTACTGATCTCCCTCCTCTCATTGCAAGTCTACCAGACAGAAGCTGTCCCATAGGAAACAGGAGACTCTCTGCACCGTCACAAGCCCCACCTACTTTACTGATCTCCCTCATGTCATTGCAAGTCTACCAGACAGGGGCTGTCCCATAGGAAACAGGAGACTCTGTGCACCGTCACAAGCCCCACCTACTTTACTGATCTCCCTCCTCTCATTGCAAGTCTACCAGACAGGGGCTGTCCCATTGGAAGCAGGAGACTCTCTGCAGTCTCTAAACATGTGAAACCCTCACAAGCTGTGTCAATCTTCCTATATACTGTATATAGCTGAGAGTATAGAATGCGTAAACTGATTTGTTTCCAGCTGTGCCGCCTTCCGCCACCAGAGGGCAGCCAAGCGCTTTCCGCACAATGGCTGCCTGTCGCTGCAACCGCAAGCAGCGAGCGAAACGATTCGGCGCGCCCGCTGGTGCCACCCAGGAAACCACGCAGCTGTGCTAAAGTCAGGAGAGTTCACTTCTAGAATTTTCCCATCATCCCCTGCAGGCGGGTCAGCAATGGGCTTTGTGAGTGTAGGAGTGTGCAGGACTACAGCCTCTTGCCAGTGATTTCTGTGCTGTGCAACCTAATTCCATTGCAGGTCGGATTGCAATGTGGCGAAGAATCGTCCAATCAGGTTCCAGCTGGCAAGATTCTACTAGAAATCCCTTTTTTTAGATGAAGCTTGAGAGTCGGGGGGTCAAATGAAAAAAAAGGGGGTTTACCATCAATTCCACTCCTTGTGACACCCGTACATATTCCAATCAACTTCCTGCCTGAGGGTACATAACACGTCGCCATACAGGGGATAGGTGTAATATTTGATGTTGTTATGCACACTCGGGAGCCGGGAGACGTGTTCTCACACATACGGGGGTCACGAGTCCGTGGGAGGTGTCCAGATATAGTACACTGGGGGTCATCTTCTATAATCTGCCCCATCCAGGGGCAGCGCCCGGGCTCCAGATGGGCACATGGCACCGGACTGTCAGATTTTCCACTGCAGGTTACTCATCGGGAAACCATCCATGTGACAAGTAGAAGTGGCGTGCGGTGGCTAAAGGCTTCCCCCGGATACACGTGTGACTGTTTCTTTAATTCCTCCAAGGAACGCAACCCCCCCCCCCCCCCCCACAGCCACCCGCACCCCTCACCTATAGGGGCAGCCACATGTGGTGAAACTACAAATCCCATGATGCATCTGTCTCCGGGAGTCATGTCTGTGGCTGTGAGACTGTTGCAATGCCTCATGGGACTTGTAGTTCCACCACAGCTGGAGGGGCGGAGTTTCGCCCTGATCTAATAATTACACGTCGGGCTGCGGCTGGCAGACACTGAGCGGCGTTTCATTAGTAAGCCGCAGATGGAGAAAGTGTCTCACCCTGAAGTCGTCCCTGAAGATATGGACGGCCATGAGACTACAGAGCTCATCGGGGAGGAGGAGGCCCCCATCATCCCTTAAAGGGGACCCGTCCTGGAAAGAATGATGAATCCCAGGCGTGTCTGTGAATGGGATGGAAGGCGGGAAATCCCGGAGAGGAAGGAGACCGATACATTGCATCTCGTTATCGCTACAATCTTATGGATTGTATCTGTCACTTTGTACATGGCCACGGAGGATGGCGGCGCTACAGTGTAATCAAATCCGAGCTGGAGTTATAATTGTGCTCTGGATGGAGACGCGCGGGGGAGTTGGGGCTCATTCCTCCACGGAGCTACACGGCACAACCAGTGGCGTCACAAGGGGGGTGCGGCCCACACCCAGGTGACACCATTGGAGGGGTGACACCAAAATGACTGACAGTCATTTTGGTGTCACCCCCCTCTAAAAAGTCAGGCACTTGATCATGGACCGAGAGATGTAGGAGTGTGCAGGACTACAGCCTCTTGCCAGTGATTTCTGTGCTGTGCAACCTAATTCCATTGCAGGTCGGATTGCAATGTGGCGAAGAATCGTCCAATCAGGTTCCAGCTGGCAAGATTCTACTAGAAATCCCTTTTTTTAGATGAAGCTTGAGAGTCGGGGGGTCAAATGAAAAAAAAGGGGGTTTACCATCAATTCCACTCCTTGTGACACCCGTACATATTCCAATCAACTTCCTGCCTGAGGGTACATAACACGTCGCCATACAGGGGATAGGTGTAATATTTGATGTTGTTATGCACACTCGGGAGCCGGGAGACGTGTTCTCACACATACGGGGGTCACGAGTCCGTGGGAGGTGTCCAGATATAGTACACTGGGGGTAATCTTCTATAATCTGCCCCATCCAGGGGCAGCGCCCGGGCTCCAGATGGGCACATGGCACCGGACTGTCAGATTTTCCACTGCAGGTTACTCATCGGGAAACCATCCATGTGACAAGTAGAAGTGGCGTGCGGTGGCTAAAGGCTTCCCCCGGATACACGTGTGACTGTTTCTTTAATTCCTCCAAG
>NW_017307720.1:30828-31794 GCF_000935625.1 Nanorana parkeri
CCCCCCAGAACATGCCGAGATCGTCTCATACAGGGGTAGCCAAACTGCAGCCCTCCAGCTGTGGTGAAACTACAAATCCCATGATGCATCTGTCTCCGGGAGTCATGTCTGTGGCTGTGAGACTGTTGCAATGCCTCATGGGACTTGTAGTTCCACCACAGCTGGAGGGGCGGAGTTTCGCCCTGATCTAATAATTACACGTCGGGCTGCGGCTGGCAGACACTGAGCGGCGTTTCATTAGTAAGCCGCAGATGGAGAAAGTGTCTCACCCTGAAGTCGTCCCTGAAGATATGGACGGCCATGAGACTACAGAGCTCATCGGGGAGGAGGAGGCCCCCATCATCCCTTAAAGGGGACCCGTCCTGGAAAGAATGATGAATCCCAGGCGTGTCTGTGAATGGGATGGAAGGCGGGAAATCCCGGAGAGGAAGGAGACCGATACATTGCATCTCGTTATCGCTACAATCTTATGGATTGTATCTGTCACTTTGTACATGGCCACGGAGGATGGCGGCGCTACAGTGTAATCAAATCCGAGCTGGAGTTATAATTGTGCTCTGGATGGAGACGCGGGGGGGAGTTGGGGCTCATTCCTCCACGGAGCTACACGGCACAACCAGTGGCGTCACAAGGGGGGTGCGGCCCACACCCAGGTGACACCATTGGAGGGGTGACACCAAAATGACTGACAGTCATTTTGGTGTCACCCCCCTCTAAAAAGTCAGGCACTTGATCATGGACCGAGAGCCCGACAGTGTCAGGAGAGAGGAGGGGACCCGGCGGCATACCTCATCCCGCCAGGGGAACATCCCCTCCTTTCTCTGCCGACGACCATTACCAAGATGGCCGCCGGCAGGCATCAATTAGACGGCCGCACACGCGCGATGAGGTCATCGGGCACGCACGTGGTGACGTCACATGCACGTTCCGGCGGGGTGTCACCCGGTCTCCGCTCTGGGTGACACC
>NW_017307720.1:31816-35280 GCF_000935625.1 Nanorana parkeri
GCGGGGTGTCACCCGGTCTCCGCTCCGGGTGACACCAGGCCTCGGGACGCCCCTGGGCACACAGACACAAATATAGCGCAATGCACCTAAAATTGCTGTCAGTTTTTTTTTTGTTTCAGTGTGTGGCCCCATTGGCGAGATTTACCCCCACTTCCTGTCCCTGTGCCACCCCTATGTGAAATGGGGGGAGGGGTCATCAGGGGGTCACACGCAGCAATGTGCACATTGACAGTTGTTCTTCTAACTCACCCAGATTCTACCAAACGTGTTTATTTTCTGTTAACCCATTGGGGAGATTCACCCTCACTTCCTGTCCCTGTGACCCCCCCCATACATTAAATGAGGGGAGTGGCCATCACTGGACAGGAAGTTCCGGACAGCAATATGAACATTGTTAAGTGTTCTAACATCCCTCTCTACTAAATGTTTTTAGGCTGTGACCCCATTGGGGAGATTTACCATCAATTCCACTCCTTGTGACACCTGTACAAGTAATGGGGGGGGGGTCAGTTGTCACCGGGCAGGAAGTCACAGACAGGAATATGAACATTGCCAGTTGTTCTAACACGCCCCCACTCTACTTAACATGCTTTTGTCTGTGATCCCATTGGGGGAGACTCACCCTCACGTCCTGTCCCTGTGACACCCGTACAAGAAATGAGTGGTTGTCATCGGGACGGGAAGTCCTAGACAGTAATATAAACACTGCCAGCTGTTTTAACCCCGTCCCCTCTCTCCACTAAACGTCTTTTTTTTTCTGTGACCCCACTGAGGAGATTCGCCCTCACTTCCTGTCTCCATGACACCTATACAAGAAATAGGGGGAGTGGTCATCACAGAGACAGGAAGTCCCAGACAGCAATATGAACATTGTCCGCTGTTCTAACCCATTTCTGCTCTAGAGAAATTTCTCATCACTTCCTGTCCCTGTGACACTGTACTAGTGATAGGGGAAGTGGTTGGGGAGATTTCTCATCACTTCCTGCCCTTGTGACACCGTACTAGTGATAGGGGAAGTGGTTGGAAAGATCTGTCATCACTTCCTTTCCCTGTGACACCATACAAGTAATGGGGGAAGCTGTTAGAGAGATTTATCATCACTTCCTGTCCCTGTGACACCATGCAAGTAATGGGGGAAGCTGTTAGAGAGATTTCTCACCACTTCCTGTCCCTGTGACACCATACAAGTAATGGGGGAAGCTGCTGGAGACATTTATCATCACTTCCTGTCCCTGTGACACCATACAAGTAATGGGGGAAGCTGCTGGAGACATTTATCATCACTTCCTGTCCCTGTGACACCATACAAGTAATGGGGGAAGCTGCTGGAGACATTTATCATCACTTCCTGTCCCTGTGACACCATACAAGTAATGGGGGAAGCTGCTGGAGACATTTATCATCACTTCCTGTCCCTGTGACACCATACAAGTAATGGGGGAAGCTGCTGGAGACATTTATCATCACTTCCTGTCCCTGTGACACCATACAAGTATTGGGGGAAACTAAATATAAAGTTTTTTGGGACGCCCTCCTCCGAGAATGTCAGTAAATCAGCCCACGTTGCCGGTGATTCCCCCGGGGGGGTTCCGGCTACCACCTCCGCTGGGAGTCGGCTCCTCCGGGCGCCCAGGCACCGTGCCTGCCGAGTGTGCCGAGGTCCAGGAAAAAAAAGTCTCCGGATTATTTTTAGTGTCCAATGAACGGCGCCGGCTGTGAGGAGAAGAGGACAGAGCGAGCTTTGAGTGTGAGCTACACCCAGCCCAAAATCCCAAATCCCCCCCCCCCTTCTCCTGACCGAGAGCCGTGATGATGATGGAGCCGCACAGACGTCTCCTTATCCTGCTCTGCCTGCTGCACGGACAAGGTCAGTCTGCACCCCAATATACCTGAACCCCACTTATCCCTGTGCACGTCTACCAGACAGGGGCTGTCCCACTGGGAGCGGGGGGCTCTCTGCAGTCTCTAAAGAAGTGAAACCCTCACAAGCTTCATGTACTTTGCTGATCTCTCTCATGTGTATGCATGTCTACCAGACAGGGGCTGTCCCACTGGAAGCAGGAGACTCTCTGCAGTCTCTAAGGGTGGGAAACCCTCACAAGCCTTTTGTGCTTTGCTGATCTCTCGTCTCTCATCTCACTGCAAGTCTACCAGACGGGGGCTGTCCCACTGGAAGCAGGGGGTTCTCTGCACCCTTCCAAGCCCCACCTACTTTGCTGATCTCTCTCATCTCTATGCATGTCTCTCCCATTGGAAGCAGTAGGTTCTCTGCAGTCTCTAAGGGTGTGAAACCTTCCCAAGGCTTATGGGCTTTGCTGATCCTCTCATCTCTATGCATGTCTCTCCCATTGGAAGCAGTAGGTTCTCTGCAGTCTCTAAGGGTGTGAAACCTTCCCAAGGCTTATGGGCTTTGCTGATCCTCTCATCTCTATGCATGTCTCTCCCATTGGAAGCAGTAGGCTCTCTGCAGTCTCTAAGTAAGTGAAACCCTCACAAACCTCCTGTGCTTTGCTGATCTCTCTCATGTGTATGTAAGTCTACCAGACAGGGGCTGTCCCATTGGAATCAGTAGACTCTCTGCAGTCTCTAAGGGTGTGAAACCTTCCCAAGGCTTATGGGCTTTGCTGATCCTCTCATCTCTATGCATGTCTCTCCCATTGGAAGCAGTAGGCTCTCTGCAGTCTCTAAGTAAGTGAAACCCTCACAAACCTCCTGTGCTTTGCTGATCTCTCTCATGTGTATGTAAGTCTACCAGACAGGGGCTGTCCCATTGGAATCAGTAGACTCTCTGCAGTCTCTAAGGGTGTGAAACCTTCCCAAGGCTTATGGGCTTTGCTGATCCTCTCATCTCTATGCATGTCTCTCCCATTGGAAGCAGTAGGCTCTCTGCAGTCTCTAAGTAAGTGAAACCCTCACAAACCTCCTGTGCTTTGCTGATCTCTCTCATGTGTATGTAAGTCTACCAGACAGGGGCTGTCCCATTGGAATCAGTAGACTCTCTGCAGTCTCTAAGGGTGTGAAACCTTCCCAAGGCTTATGGGCTTTGCTGATCCTCTCATCTCTATGCATGTCTCTCCCATTGGAAGCAGTAGGCTCTCTGCAGTCTCTAAGTAAGTGAAACCCTCCCAAGCTTCATGTGCTTTGCAGATCTCTGTCATCTCAATGCGTGTCTAGCAGACAGGGGCTGTCTTATTGGAAACAGTAGGCTCTCTGCAGTCTCTAAGGGTGTGAAATGCTCCCAAGCCTTGTGTGCTTTGCTGACCCTCTCAAGTTACATACACTTTGCTGATCTCTCTCATCTCACTGCATGTCTACCAGACCGGATCTGTCTGATTGAAAACAGTAGACTCTCTGCAGTCTCTAAGGGTGTGAAAACCTCACAAGCCTTATGTTAGATGTGATCTAGGCAGTTTAGGGTTTACGGTCACATGGGGGACTCTCTCATTACTAAATGTGATGTTGAT
>NW_017307720.1:35329-39202 GCF_000935625.1 Nanorana parkeri
TTCTGCTGCACACACACGGTAAGCCTCCATGACCCCTCCAATGGCATAGAACTCCAATGGCATTGGGACCCCCAGATACCCCCATTTGGGGGTTCGCATCAGGAAATCAGATTCTCAGGACGTTCCATGTTGTATTCACATTGGTTGTTGTTGTCCATGTAAGGAGGCGGCGCCGGTCCCTGTACTACATACATGTTAGATATTGTACAATCACATTGTGACATGTATGTTACGTGTTAGGGTGGGGAAGGGGTTTGAATGTAAAGGGTTCATTTGATGGGCTGGGTGAAGTTTTGGGGTTCAGGGTAGTGGTGGGAAGCCCGCCATTGGATGAGCCACAGGCAGTGGATCCCCTAGTTATTGTTATCTGCCGCCTTGAAGCCAGGTATCCCGCACCGAGAAAGTGTTAGCGCGCCATTGATGACCAGCGGGGTGGACTTACTGCTGGTGTGTGAGAGATAACATGGCGTCCCCGCTGCTCAGTTCCCAGCAATGATGGCAGAAGCCCCCCTGGGTCCGTTCTTGAGCCGCCTGCCAACCAGACTGCAGGAAAGAAGTGTTGAACGGTGGGGGAGGGGCTGAGTTATAGCAAGTGATAGCATGAAAACCTGAATCGTGCAGGAATCGCATGAGACCGGGAAAAGATGGCGGTCGCATCTAATTTTGTTATAATGGACGACAAATTCGCCCACCGACCTTCCCCTCCCCCCCTTTTGCATCGTGTATGTTATTGCACCTTCGCCACCGCCGTACTCATCATGGCCGCCCTCCAAGCGTCGCCCGGCGAGTCGTCCTGCGCTGCGGGCGAGATATTTTTGTATCTGTTTACACTCGGAGGGTATTTGCAGCTGCAGCCAGCCTATAATTTACCAGACCAGGAATCTTAATAACAATGTGGGTGACCTTTAACCCCTCCCACCCACCGCCACTGACGGTCCCTCTCCGAGTTTAACTCCCGCGGAGAATGTCAAGCGTTTATCACCGCGGCGAAACGTTATGCGTCGTGAAAAAAATCGGGCAGGTGGGGGTCCTCGCTTCGGGAAGGCGAGCCTGCGGTCGTTCGCCGCTTTGGCAGAGAGCGCCATTTACGAATCGCCGACGCCGACCTAAAGAAACGCCGTCCTTTCCATCCATCCGCCAGGTCAGAGCGTTCGCCGTAAATTTGTGGCGCGCTCTCGGCTCACGCCTGTGCTTTGCGTTAAATGCGCCGTGTCACGCGGTTCAGGGTGTTGCAGCAAGAACGAACGGGCCGCAACCTAACCAAGGACGCTGCAGGCCATGCGTTTCCTAATGCGACACGCGGATCGTTCCCATCCATGGTGATGCGTCACACGGGCGCTGCAGTGCGTTAAGGTGCTATAGAAAATGAACGGCTGTACGTACAGCGCGGTGTGTTTGCGGTAACGCGCGGTGTGTTTGCGGTAACGCACGGTGCGGTGTATTTGCCGTAACGCGCGGTGCGGTGTGTTTGCGGTAACGCGCGGTGCGGTTTACATTGGCAGTGAGGGGGGCAGAACAAGGTGAATTGAGGAAGTGGAGGTTCCTGGGGTCACCCCCTGTTTATAATGCGGATCTACACCCTGTATAGAAGGAGAAGAGGAGGAGGGGTGCAAACACTATATTCGGGGAGACAAACAACTTCCCCCATAGAGAGCAGGAAGTCCAACAAAGTATAAAGTCAGCGCAGCGCGAGAGAGAAACGTACAAATATCATCAAAGTGTAATACATGTCATTATATGTACACAATGATGGAGGAGAGATACACTGCAACCGAATGTATACACAGTCCTATATATACAGCTTTATATACACAGTCCTATATACAGTCCTGTACACACAGTCCTATATACAGTCCTGTATACACAGTCCTATATACAGTCCTGTACACACAGTCCTATATACAGTCCTGTATACACAGTCATATACACAGTCCTGTATACACAGTCCTATATATACAGCTTTATATACACAGTCCTATATACACAGTCCTATATACACAGCCGTATATACACAGCCGTATATACACAGTCCTATACACACAGCCCTATACACAGTCCTACACACAGTCCTGTATACAGTCCTACACACAGTCCTGTATACAGCTTTATATAGACAGTCCTATATACAGCTATATATACACAGCCATATATACACAGTCCTATATACACAGTCCTATATACAGCTATATATACACAGCCATATATACACAGTCCTATATACAGCTATATATACACAGCCATATATACACAGTCCTGTATACACAGTCCTATATACAGCTATGTATACACAGTCCTATATACACAGCCGTATATACACAGTCTTATACACACAGTCCTATACACAGTCCTACACACAGTCCTATACACAGTCCTGTATACAGCTATATATACACAGCCATATATACACAGTCCTATATACACAGTCCTATATACAGCTATATATATACAGCCATATATACACAGTCCTATACACAGCCCTATATACACAGTCCTATATATACAGCTTTATATACACAGTCCTATATACATAGTCCTGTATACACAGTCCTATATACAGCTATGTATACACAGTCCTATATACAGCTATATATACACAGCCCTATATACACAGTCCTATATACACAGCCCTATATACACAGTCCTATATACACAGCCCTATATACACAGTCATATATACAGCTATATATACACAGTGCTATATACACAGTCCTATATATACACAGTCTTATATACACAGTCCTATATACACAGTCCTATATACACAGTCATATATACACAGTCCTATACACACAGTCATATATACAGCTATATATACACAGTGCTATATACACAGTCCTATATATACAGTCATATATACAGCTATATACACACAGTCCTATACACACAGTCCTATACACACAGTCCTATATACACAGTCCTATATACAGCTATATATACACAGTCCTATATACACAGTCTTATATACACAGTCCTATATACAGCTATATATACACAGTCCTATATATATATAGTCCTGTACTCACTATACATCATATCTTCCTATACATATTGAATACTCCATAGTATCATATACACAGGAAAGTATCATGGATACAATGTATATCATGGGACAGGGATTGGGGTCCCCTGAACTCTGCTGTGTGCTGACAGCTCCCCGTGTTTTTATTTGGAACATTACTGAATATTGGAAGTGACATTTCACAAAGTCCTTTTTTTCACCAACGATTCAAATCAAAACATATTTTGGGGTCCTGACAAACATGAGACCCAATAGAAGTCCGCCATTTGGGGGTACCCAGACCACTTTATCATGAACAAGCAATCAGTCATTATATGCATATAATACTATTTATTATACCCGGGATACCGTCATTGTGTGTGTACAATACATCTGTCTTCTCTGCACCCAAACTGTGCTCGGCACGCAAAACTTTATTCTATATTTACAAACTTTACACTTTATTTACAAACTTTACACTTTATTTACAAACTTTACACTTTATTTACAAACATTACACTTTATTTACAAACATTACACTTTATTTACAAACCTTACACTTTATTTACAAACCTCACACTTTATTTACAAACTTTACACTTTATTTACAAACCTTACACTTTATTTACAAACCTTACACTTTATTTACAAACTTTACACTTTATTTACAAACATTACACTTTATTTACAAACCTTACACTTTATTTACAATTATTACACTTTATTTACAAACCTTACACTTTATATTTACAAACTTTACACTTTATTTACAAACTTTACACTTTATTTACAAACCTCACACTTTATTTACAAACTTTACACTTTATTTACAAACGTTACACTTTATTTACAAACCTTACACTTTATTTACAAAC
>NW_017307720.1:40465-41987 GCF_000935625.1 Nanorana parkeri
TTACACTTTATTTACAAACCTCACACTTTATTTACAAACTTTACACTTTATTTACAAACCTTACACTTTATTTACAAACCTTACACTTTATTTACAATTATTACACTTTATTTACAAACCTTACACTTTATATTTACAAACTTTACACTTTATTTACAAACCTTACACTTTATTTATAAACCTTACACTTTATATTTACAAACTTTACACTTTATTTACAAACCTTACACTTTATTTACAAACATTACACTTTATTTACAAACCTTACACTTTATTTATAAACCTTACACTTTATATTTACAAACTTTACACTTTATTTACAAACCTTACACTTTATTTACAAACCTTACACTTTATTTACAAACATTACACTTCCTTTACAGACTGTGTTTACTGATGTTCTACTTCCTGTGGCTTCGGTTCCTCTTTCACTTTTCTCTCCCTGTCTTGCTGTGTGAGGGCTCATCCACACCGCACAGTGAACGATATTGTGCGTATAACACCTGTGCGCTGGTTTGCATAGTGAATGTGCGTTGCACGGTGTTGTCACCGAAGCGCGCTGTAATATGTTATAACACATCAGAACACTTCTCTACACAAAGAATGCGACATGTTTTATTTTCAGCACACACCAACGCATCCCATTGTGGAAACCGACGCCATAGGACATAAGGCACGCTGACCTGTTCTTACACTGAGCGAAGCTGCTGGTGTAAATGAGGCCCTAGTGCTGGCTGGAGTCGGCTTTTCATCGCTGCCTGAGGACTCGCCCTCTATATTTTTCTTGTTGTCACCAGAACAGGAAGTGAGGAGAAATCTTCTATTCCAGGGACAGCTAAGAGTACATTTCCCTCACATTCGAGAGATTTCAACTCACTTCCTGTTGCAGGTACAAAAACAGGAAGTGGAGGGAAATGTCCCCAGCAGGGACACAGGAAACAAAGACTGACGCGAGTTCTTTCCCTTTCGCCTTCAGAAACTGGAAATAGTGTTGGCTTTGGACACACTTTTGGGGGTCTTTAGGGAGTTGCAATGCGTTGGGGCGAGACTTTCCACTGAACGGGCGACTGTAAAACGCATGTGAATTTGAGACACAACGGTTTAGCACGGCGTGATGGTGCGAATGGGCCACACCAGATGCTTCTCATGGGGGAAAAAGTGACTGAGTAGACGTTATGTAACGGGGCGTAAGAAGCTCGGCCGGCCCTGACTCACCATTGCGAGCGACCGGCTGACACATCAGCGACATGTCCCTGAATATCAGGCTAGAAGAGTGTAGGCGGAGCCTGGTGGGCGGAGTCATCCCACAAATGCCCCAACAGTGAGATCTCCCTGCCATAATTCCCAGCTCTGTTCCAGCACACCTGGGTGTATTGGGTGTCTCCGCCCACCTTTGTAGGCTCTGGCTCCTCCCCTTCCTCGCTTGTCTGTGAAGATTATCCAGCGTGCTGGTAAATATTAATTCACACAAATATTACTCCACATCCTGCATGTTAAAGGATCACTCCACCCAGAACAAATG
>NW_017307720.1:42021-45022 GCF_000935625.1 Nanorana parkeri
CTGTGTGCTGTCATGTCCATCCTCTGTGGCGACCTGTATGGCACATGTCGGAGGTGTATTAATCCCGCCTTCCCTCTTTTTCAGACCTCCTCGCGGCTTTCAACATCGACGCCAAGCGGCCTCAGGTGTTCCGCGGCCCGGAAGAGGCTCAGTTCGGCTACGCGGTCCTCCAGTATGAAGCCGAGGGACAGAAATGGTAAACCGGTCCTCAACTGCCTGTTTCCTGGCTGCCATTCTGATCCTTTGAGAGCGCAGCAAACCTTCATCAGTGCGGCGGGGGGGGAAGGTAGAAAGTACTGATGCCAGAGGATCACCATGACTGGAAAGGGAGACTGCCGTTGTTGCCCTTGGCTGTGGTCTGGTTGTCGTGCTGATCCTCCGACTTCAGTATTCGGAGACATCTGTGAATCCAGAACATCCGGCTTTCCACATCTGCATCATTGTTAGCTAGTCAGGGGTGCCCATTTATTGAAGCCCAAGGATCAGCATGGGGGGGAGGGGGTAACCAGTGGAGGGGGGGACATGCGTCAGTAAAACAAACATGTCAGTCAGATGGCCCATAGACAGCCCAGGCCCTCCTGCAGGGACGTCGCCTGTAAGTAGAGTGAAGCTGATCACCTGTTCTCACGGTAAAGTCGCCCCCACGAGCCGGCGATCTCTGGAAAAGCCGTTTCCCCCCTTTTTACAAGACAGTGTTACATTTCACCTCCCCCGCCAAAGGCGTCTGCCAGGGGCTCCTCGTTATCCGGGTCACATCTCAGGTCCCTGGGGGGGCCTCCAGCTGTAAAGGGAACCTGTCAAGGGAGCTGCTGTGCCAGGCTGTCATCCCGATCCTTGAGTATTGAATGACTGACCCGGAGCAAGCATGCAGACACAGAACAGAACATGACTACACAACTACCCCCCCCCGCCCCCTCCCATGCCCACTGCTCCTCTCTGCCAGTGCAAGTCAACCAGTCAGCCATGACTGGCTCACAACCATTGGCTCCTTACAAAGGCTTTGATCTCAGCGGCCAATAGACAGACAAAAGGAAAGTCAATAACAACAATACAAGCGATGGAAATACGGAACAGCAAAAGCTGTTTTCATTAATGTGCCCCGTCGGGAGCTCCGACCTCTGGTCTGTTTTAGCCATCGAAGGTTTTAACGAGAGAGCCATCGGGTGTTTTGTGCATCCAGAGGAAGGCGGGGGGAAGGGAGAGCCGGTGAAATGTTACACGCCGGCGCCTGGGATCGCTTAGGAAGTCATCAAAAAGGGAAAGTGAAGTGTCGCCAAGTCACCATTCTCTAGCCACTTTCCCGCCTGCGCATTTGCTGTTCCATGTTTCCAGGGAGGAGAAATGAAGGGGCCGTGGCTCCACCTGGGAGCACTGTGAAAAGCCTGCTGAATTATGTAGGCTCATGCGATTCATCAGCCAGCGTTGCCCTTTAATTTGTTTGTTGTCTCTCACCGCGCAGGGTGCTGGTCGGGGCCCCGTGGGACGGGCCGGACGGCAGCAGGCAGGGGGACGTCTATCGATGCATGGTCGGCGCCCAGAGCAACTCCACCTGCGCTAAAGTCAACCTAGGTAAGTCCCTTTAAGAACTCCCCTCCCCCACCGCCCTCCACCGGCGACATCTTTAAAGGAGACCTCCGGGTCCCCCTCTCCTCTCTGGTGCAGCCCTCAGGATCCCGATCCATGACCTACTGCCTGACTTTTCAGAGGGGGTGACACCAACATGACTGTCGGTCATTATGGTGTCACCCGGTGCAGGCCACACCCCCCTTGTGACCTCACTGCTCCAGCATACCTGATCCTAATATAAGTTCCAGGTCAGTGAGGATGGAAGCCAGAGGATCGATGTGACAGCCCGGCTTCTATACCCGAAATCACAGACCTGCAGTTCTATCACGTCCACTTTAAAGGGAACCTGTCACAAAGCTGAGCAGCCACAGAGCGAGTTGTGTGAAGGATCCGGAGGGACAGACAGAATACCTGCCGGTCTGTTGTAGTTTCCCTCTTCCTGTTCTATTGACCCCCGTTTCTCATGGGTGTCACCAGGACATGAAATGAGACCAATCTGCCTAATGGGGACACAGACAGAAATAAAATGGCGGGCGAAGTATAGCTGGACCTTATTGGTGGTGGGTGATCTGTGGCAGTTGACTGACGGGGGTGTCTTCAGTTGGGTCCCTTTTAGATATGGAGGTGGTTGAGGGGCGCTGAAAATAAAAGTCTTGTCTATTGTTATATGTTAATATGTAAAACAGGCAAAAGACGACGCGTTTTGGGGGATTTAGGCTCCTCCCTTAGCCCTGAAGATGGAGACTCCGCCCCCTGAAATGCGTCAGCTATCTTTATTCTCTTTTATATAACAATATGCTGCTGAGGTTTATTTATGACGCGCTCCTCCTACCAGAAATAAAAGCCTGGTGGGGCGTCTGACCCTCGCCCGCTCCATCTTAAACCACAAGACCGCTTTGAGTGGGGGTGGGGTTTTCACGGCGGGTAGAGGCCGTCCCTCCTAATCTCATCTCCTTCTTCTTTCCTTCCCATCATGCCTCGCCCCGGCCACGTCTCCAGGTGAACAGGCTCTCCGCAACGTCTCCAAGCACATGCAGAACATGCATTTCGGGATGGCGCTGACCCAGGACGCACGTGGCGGCTTTGTGGTAAGACTCGCACACACATGTACCGCCATCTCGCGGGCCGTAGAGTCGTCTCCACGCTCCCCCTAAACCAAATTCAGGTTCTGCCACGGAACAGCTGCTTCAATCTGAAGCTTCTCGCGCAGGTTTCTTGCTGCTGGACAGGTCCTCTTGAATGTACACAGACATATATAACACGGATGGGAGACGGCGTAGAGGGGGATGTTTCAAAGCGCCTGGTTTAGGGGTTAACATCGGGGGAAGGGCATTTTTGCGGTGACATGAAAAAGCGCGCTCGCCGCCATCCGGAGACAAGACAAGCATCCCGTGACCGCGGCCAGGTGAGACTTCCGCCGAGTGCCGGGTAAACA
>NW_017307720.1:45095-46407 GCF_000935625.1 Nanorana parkeri
GTTTTTAAATGTTCATTGTGAGAAGGAGCAGAATGGCACTACCCATGTGTGGCGCTACAAAGCAGAACCCCCATTAGTGATTAGGCTGGGCCCAGGGCACCATATCATGGCCTTTGATTAATCAAGTGTCAGTTGTAGTGGTTCCCTGAGCAGGCCTTCCAGAGGGAGGTGGTTCCCTGAGCAGGCTTTCCAGAGGGAGGTGGTTCCCTGAGCAGACCTTCCAGAGGAGGTGGTTCCCTGAGCAGGCCTTCCAGAGGAGGTGGTGCATCATTATACTTGTATTGCTGTTACTGATTGTGTGTTCTTGTCTGCCAGGCCTGCGCCCCGCTCTGGTCCCAGGAGTGCGGCTCCTCCATGTACAGCACCGGGATCTGTGCCAGCGTTGACGCCTCCTTCAGACCCACCGGGACCATTGCACCGACCGCACAACGTGAGTCGCCTCTGTACAACGTATAGCGCTGAGGCTGCATGATACTACAGGACTGTGCCGCCACCAGGGGTGTATCTACTGCAAGGCAAACTAGGCATTTGCCTAGGGCGGCACTTTCCAGGGGGGCGCCAAAAAATGCTGCCCCCAAACCAGTTAGATAAGAGAAAAATAAATAAATTATATGATAAATTATTCATAAATTACTGCCAGTACTCCTGGACCTGGTGCTTCTTTGACTGGGGGACCAACGTGTTCACCTATGCCGCCTACTCCTACATATATGCCGGCTGCAGCTCCTTCCTCTTCCTGGTCACCGTGCTGTGCAATGTATTGGTGTATGTGACTTTCGTCCAGATGCACTGGCAGTTCCTGCGCCGGACCTCCATGGGAAACCGGCACCCAAATCTCTGACTTCAGGCAGCGGAGGAGCTTCCACAGGTCCCCAGGGCTGAGGTCATGGTGTTCATCGGCACCTCTGTGGTGGTGAGTCCGGGGAAATGCAGCCTATAAGCTCCGTGCCGGGTTATATCTCTACAGCGGGGAGAGCTACAGAGCGCAGCGGCCAAGGCAGAAGATGGGTAACTGCAGAATTAGAGGGCCCAGCATATTAAGGCAGAAGATCGGTGTTGCAGCTGCAGAACTAGAGACTAGCACAGCATGGCAGGGCGGGAGAGAATGGTTATTGTAGCTGCAGAACTAGGGAGCCCATCAGGCCAGGAATGGAGAAGGTGGCTATTGCAAAGGTAGAACTAGAGCATCCCGCTACGTTGATAGCGCAACCTGTCAGAATCCAGATACACCGTGCGCACTGTATCCCGCGACTGACAGATTATGCGAAATGTCAGGAAGGGGTGGGACTAATTTAGATTAGGGATGGGGGGG
>NW_017307720.1:46560-50991 GCF_000935625.1 Nanorana parkeri
GGGGGGGGGGGGGTGCTCGGGTTTAGTCTTGCCTAGGGCAGCACAAAACCAAAATACACCACTGGCCGCCACTATATGCTTTAGATGGCACTGGGTCACATGATGTGTAGATATAGTACTCTAAGTCTAAATTTGGTGATATATGTGTGTTTTTGTACACTGCGGTCATTCCCTGTCCTGAACCCAACCTCTGAGTCATCAAATACCAGTTCCAGTGTCTCCTCTTGCCTTGGCTAACCACATTCCCATACTTCTCAACCTATGGTCCCATCCTATGGACATTAGCCCCACCCATTGTCATCTGCCTACTTTCCAGTAGGGTGTGCCCAAATAACTACCACTTTACAGGTTGACCCTGCCCAGTCTCCACCTCTAGGTATGCCAAGGGTTCCCACTTTATGGCTTGCTCCCATCCCGTACCATCCATCTTGCTTATTCCTGTAAAAAAGGATGTGATATTGTTGTGTGTGTGTGTGTCCATCTTTCGTTTCATCGAGGTGATACGTTATTTTGTAGATGTGTCAGAGATGGTATTAATTTTGGGGTGTCACTTCCCCTTCGGGGTGTCCTTCTCCTCTAGGGTGCTCCACATACCTGGACATCGTCATCCTCCTGGACGGATCGAACAGTATCTACCCCTGGTTTGAGGTGCAGAACTTCCTCAGCAACATCCTCAGCAAGTTTTTCATCGGTCCCGATCAGATCCAGGTCTGTCAATTCCATTCGAGACACGGCTAATGTCATCCAGGAAATATTGCATTGCAACCTCCTTGTTGTCACTGTCTGCGTGCCAACTGGGAGTATTGACACTCACGTCCTGTCCCAGTGACCACACAGGAAGTGAGGGAATACCACCTTATCACCTTACCTGGGAACCTATGGAGATCGCTAAGCTTGAGATTATCGGTGACTGGAGGCAGAGAGGGGGGGGGTGATTGGCTTTGGGGCGTCATCGTAATGGGGCTCCCCACTGACTACCAATGTAAGAGGGGATGTTACTGGGGGCCTCCCACTGACCACCACTGTAAGAGAGGCTGTTTCTGGGTCTCCCCACTGATCACCAATGTAAGAGGGGATGTTACTGGGGCTCCCCACTGACCACCAATGTAAGAGGGGATGTTACTGGTGCTCCCCACTGACCACCAATGTAAGAGGGGCTGTTACTGGAGCTCCTCACTGACCACCAATGTAAGGGGGATGTTACTGCGGCTCCCCACAGGCCACCAATGTAAGAGGGATGTTACTCGGGCTCCCCACTGACCACCAATGTAAGAGGGGATGTTACTGGGGCTCCCCACTGACCACCAATGTAAGGGGGATGTTACTGGGGCTCTCCACTGACCAACAATGTAAGAGAGGATGCTTCTGAGTCTCCCCACTGACCACCAATGTAAGAGGGGATGTTACTGGGGCTCCTCACTGACCACCAATGTAAGAGAGGATGTTACTGGGGCTCCCCACTGACCACCAATGTAAGAGGGAATGTTACTGGGGCCCCCCACTGACCACCAATGTAAGAGGGGATGTTACTGGGGCCCCCCACTGACCACCAATGTAAGAGGGGATGTTACTGGGGCTCCCCACTGACCACCAATGTAAGAGGGGCTGTTACTGGAGCTCCTCACTGACCACCAATGTAAGGGGGGATGATACTGGAGCTCCCCATTGACCACCAATGTAAGGGGGATGTTACTGCGGCTCCCCACTGGCCACCAATGTAAGAGGGGATGTTACTGGGGCTCCCCACTGACCACCAATGTAAGAGGGATGTTACTCGGGCTCCCCACTGACCACCAATGTAAGAGGGGATGTTACTGGGGCTGCCCACTGACCAATGTAAGGGGGGATGTTACTCGGGCTCCCCACTGACCACCAATGTAAGGGGGATGTTACTGGGGCTCTCCACTGACCAACAATGTAAGAGGGGATGCTTCTGAGGCTCCCCACTGACCACCAATCTAAGAGGGGATGTTACTGGGGCTCCCCACTGACCACCAATCTAAGAGGGGATGTTACTGGGGCTCCCCACTGACCACCAATGTCAGAGGGGATGTTACTGGGGCTCCTCACTGACCACCAATGTAAGAGGGGATGTTACTGGGGCTCCCCACTAACCACCAATGTAAGGGGGATGTTACTGGGGTTCCCCACTGACCACCAATGTAAGAGTGGATGTTACTGGGGGCCCCTCACTGACCACCAATGTAAGAGGGGATGTTACTGGGGCTCCCCACTAACCACCAATGTTAGAGGGGATGTTACTGGAGCTTTCCTCTGACCACCAATGTGAGAGGGGATGTTACTGGGGCCCCCCACTGACCACCAATGTAAGGGGGATGTTACTGGGGTTCCCCACTGACCACCAATGTAAGAGTGGATGTTACTGGGGCTCCCCAATGATCTTTGACTTCTTTAGTGCTTCTTCAGTGCTTCTAAAGTTGATCTCCACCTCTCCGGGGTTGCGTACCCCTGATCTAACCCATCCAAAATAAATAAAAGTAATATAAGACGTAGACCTTTTCCCTACACATCCTCATCTGTGCACATGTATGAGTACCTAGCGTGTCATTCCTAATGCTCGGATCTTGACTCTTCCTGTGTGGTTTCCATCCTGCGTTCCGTCCGCTTTATATAGAAACAGACGCTGATCGCTGCAAATTTACATGAATGACCCTAGGCATAAATAAACCGCAGGCATCTGGGAAGTGGAGGAGTCATCAGGAATGAAACAATGACACACACACATCTTGACAAGCAGCTGGTAGCGGAGTGTTCTCAGATATTGGGCGGTTCCAGTGGCTTTGGTTCATGGTCCCACCACCTGCACCGTTGTAAGGAACCCATGTGAACACCGGCCTACTTGTGGTTTGATTGCTAACGGGAGAAATACGTATTAAGCAGATTTCTTACATCAACTTTGTATTTCCAAATAGTTTTTATTGAAAACAATTAGGAGGGGGTAACACGACATGTGCCAAGGTTATAACTTTACAAGTGAGAGATATGCGTATGGAATTAACAATGTAAGCTGTACAAAGTCGTATGGCCAGCTTTCTTAAAGTTACAACTCACATTGATACAAATTTGGTCCATGGCAGCTCCAGTAGGGTCAGAGGTGAAAGGCTGACGTGACTGAGGTTGGTGTTTTATAGGTGGGAGCCATTGGTTGGTCAAGGAGTGAAAGTGCACGTGATGGTAAGAGTTTGGGTGCCGGAGTGGCAGTGTCTATAGGGAGTGGGTGTTATAATTCAATTTTAGGGTGGGTGAGAAAGGGAGGAAGTGGGAGGTACAGGTGAGAGTGGGAGGGCAGTAAAGTTTGGGCGCATGACTCACTGGCCAGAAGCCCCCAAGGGGTGGATACCGTACTAGGGTGCATTGCAACAGATGGTTTACAGAGGCATGGGGTACACCATCCAATGAGAAGGTTAAGGCTATCAAATCACATCCTCCTTTCGTGAAGGGCCTACAGGACACAGAGTATCTTTATATATGTCCACCCAGACCAGTTACGAATGTTTGGAGCCATATTGTCATGGCTAATGTAAACCAGTTCTTCCATCTCAGCTACCTCTTAGACTAACTCATAACTCCTCCTGAACAGGTAGGGGTCTTGCAATATGGAGAGAAGGCCGTGCACGAGTGGTCCCTGAAAGACTACACAACTTCTCGGGAGGTGATAGAGGCCGCCAAGAATATCAGTCGCCAGGAAGGACGGGAGACCAGGACAGCATTTGCCATCCACAAATCCTGGTATGTCCGGTAACAAGGCTTGTTCGTTTTAAGGAGCTGTAATGGGCATGCATGCGGTCCCAGAACTGACCGTTACCCCCATTGCTGTCCCCTGAATCATACACATGCCAAGGTTATTTACCACACTGCTGTAACTACAAATGTAGCAACACCATTCATATATTAGAGGTGGGAGTTTCTATTTGTGATTTTCTTATATACCAAGTGCCAAGGTTGCCTATCTCGGGGTATGTAGTTATGCAGTGCCAACACTTTTAAAGCAGAACTTCAACACAAAAGGAAACTTTCTACTGGAATTCCATTTTAATCTAGGAATTTCTTAAGTAATTAATACAAGGTATGCATTTATAATTAAGCCCTATCTGTCTGGTTGTAAGTGATCAATTTTACCACGCCCCCTAGTTAAATAATGATCTATCCGGTCAACAACAGTCTGGTCTGTGTGTATAGTTCAGCTTCTGCATCAGATTCCTATTGAGGTGAATGATGGAATTCTCTGTGACCTCTGACCTGCCTATTTCAGCTCGGAAGCCTTCAGCCCTGAACGGGGTGGAAGAGAAGGCGCTACCAGGCTCCTCATTGTCGTGACCGACGGAGAATCGCATGATGGGGAAGAGCTGCCCATCGCCTTGGCAGAATGTGAAAAGCGTGACATCACCCGCTACGCGATTGCGGTAGGTG
>NW_017307720.1:51039-52664 GCF_000935625.1 Nanorana parkeri
CCCCCCTCAATGGAGAATGGCAACCAGATGGCAGGGTTGGGTTTTTTTATTTTTTATTTATAATTTTTTTGCTTATCACTTTTTTTATTTTTACATTTTTATTTATCTTACTAACTTTTTTTCATTGTTTTAATACATTTTTTACTTGATCACTTTTTTATTTTTTCATTTTAATTATCATTTCTTATTTTTTACTTATTTTTTACTTTGTATCAATTTTTATTTTCTTTTTTTTCCACTTAACTTTATTGCTATCACACAGGAGCTAACAATCCCCTGTGTGATACCATTTACAATACAGGAGTTTGAGCACAGCACTGTGCTGGCTCTCCTGTGAAAAGCTGAGATGGGAAAGCTGTGAGTGCAGCTCTCCCGTCTCTCGGCAGCATCGTTGGGATCACGTGTACTAAACGAGAGCCGGCTTCCTCGCTCTACATTTAGCCAATTGCCCCAAGCTAAATGTAGAAAAAAAACTACCCGCCCTGCGGTTGTGCTGCCCCTCTTCACCCTGCTGCCCCAAGGCCAGGCCTCGGTGGCCTTGTGGGAAATCCGGCCCTGGCCACATATAACAAAGTTCCCACACAGCAATAATTCTCTTTTCTGAAAAGGATGCATGCAACCTGATCCTGCTTACGCTGTGATTGGTACGCACATGAGGTCTCCGAATTGGTCCCTCACCGTGTTATTGTGTCCCATCAGGTCCTCGGAAATTACATGAGGAGGCAGCAGAACCCGGATTCCTTCATCAACGAAATTAAATACATCGCCAGCGACCCGGATGAAAAGTATTTTTTCAACGTGACTGACGAGGCCGCGCTGAATGACATCGTGGACGCTTTGGGGGACCGGATCTTCAGCTTAGAAGGTGCAAACACACCCAAACATGACAGTCATGTGACCGTAACAACTCAGGTGTTGAGCGTTGGAGTCCTCATCGTGTAGTTGGGGTCGACTGGGAGCATGATTTGTCCCAAGTTTTTCTTTGAGTGGCCCTTAGAAGAAAGTGACCGTAGGATAAGGAATAGACGCACCACTGCTGGCGTCAGAGTCCAGAGTGATATTTTATTTAAAAATCACCAAGAAAAAGAAAATGCATTTCTGGGGTCTGAACAGACCCCCCCCCCCCCCCCCCCAGGTTCCCGGGACCGCCACCTAGCCCTTAATGAGGTCTTTTGCAGCCGAAGCCATGTTGCATCCTGTATCACTCACACCAGTTTTGCTGATTAGGCAAGAATATATATATAACATCCAAGCCCTGATGAAGGGGGAGCGTTCAGATGCCTGAAACACGTTATTTTTTTAATTATTTGATCGATTTAAGGTTTACTTGGGCTCCTTTGTGGTTTGGCGCTCCTTATGCCATCTTTCTCTTCCTGGATTCTGATTCTGGGGTGAGCAGGCTCACCACGGCCAATATAATCGGTCTGCTATCCTGCAGTGGGACCAGGACCGTTTTTCCCCTCCATGCCGCCCCAAGGCTGGGTTCGGCAATGCCCCCCAGCCCTTTCTCATCACTTTTTAATTTATTTATTTATTTTTTACTTTTAACATTTTTATTTATCTTGTCATCTTTTACTTTTTTTTAAATCATTTTTATCTTATAATTTTTAATTTATAATTATTTT
>NW_017307720.1:53013-62264 GCF_000935625.1 Nanorana parkeri
TTATTTATAATTATTTTCTTATTTTTGTATATTTCTCTTACTATTTTTTACTTTATTTATTACTTTATTTTTGAATGTAAATATTATTACTTATTATTTTTTACTTATTTTTATTCATGTAATTATTTTTTCATCAATTTTTTTTTCACCTAACTTTATTGCTATCACACAGGAGCTAACAAGTCACTGTGTGATAGCCATTGGAGGTGACAGGTTCTTTTTATTGACCCTGTCACCTCCAATACAGGAGTCCTAGCACAGCGCTGTGCTGGAACTCCTGCGACAGGTGAGAGGGGAAGAGCACAGCACTGCACAGCTCTCCCCTCTCACTGTCTACATGGAGCGGTAGGGTTACTTTTAACCCTGCTGCTCTGCTCACTGCTCACTGCTCTCCATCTTAAGGACTGCGGTGGCGAGGGCGGAGACAGGCGGACGCAGCATGGAGAAAGGTAGGTACAGGGGAGGGACGGAGGGGGGCGGCGGGGGAGGACGGACCTGCAGTCTAATTACAAGTGTTCTCTGCGATTTCTCCTATTCTACATTTAGCCCGGCTTGTGCCCTGAATGGGACACCCCCCCACCACCACCACCACTACTATAATATGCAGATTTGTATCTCGGACTCATCAGCATTTCCTCCTCAGGGACTCACGGCTTGAACGAAAGCTCCTTCGAACTGGAGATGTCACAAGTCGGCTTCTCGATTCACGTCCTCGAGGTGAGAACGGATCTGATCATAAGACCTCTGCAGGCATTTACAAAAACCGTTCAGTCCAATGAGCTGGCGGAGCGGTAAACCCAACAAAACCCGCTATTATTATCCAAAATCTTCTTTAGTTTTGGAGGTGTTACCATTTCCGCTAGGCTAATATGGCTGCCTGTGTCCCCATTGGGGAAACTCTACCCCACTTCCTGTTTTCCAAAAAAGAATAATTATCCCATCGGGGGCCCAGAGAGAAGTAACTGACTGAAAGATGTTCTGACCATCAACCCACCTTACCAAATACAAGCAACTGCTGTAGGTATCTCGGCTCATGGAGGAACCCCCTCACTTCCTGTCACTTCCTGTCTATTAGGAGTTATGCAAATATCAAAATGCTTTGACGGACGTGTGTACAACGGGTGCAAGACTGAAGGCAAGGCCGGAGTTCAGATTGACATAAATTAGAGTCGGGCTTTGCATTTCGGAATGCCTTGTGTAGCAATTATATTTACCATTTTCCTTGGAAGTGGAGTTCTCCTTTAAATGTTCCTCCTGTCCTGATATACAGATGATGGAGATGGGCTCTGAGCGATGACATCCGCGTTATTTGTTTATAACAGTCGGCATTCCATTTCAGTAAACGTTGTCTGTGTGGTTTATGGGGGACAGCTGTGTGTAAGTGGATGCCAGGTGTTCTGCCGCAGACGGCACACGCGTGTGGGGTCATTATCCATATCATTGTCAACACTCAGAACTAAGAGATGTGACACGGGAGCCTGAACATCTGTTAAATCTGACCTCCGACCTCCCCTTCAGTCTTGCCCAGTTGTACCGGCTCCTCTCCTTTCATTCAGTTGGCACAAAGAACGTGAATAAATACAAATGGGTTTTGAACCCTTCCACGCTCTATCCAAAAAGACATTTTGGCTTTAGTAGTCAGGTGACCCTCCACAAGTAGATCTCTCAGAGAGTTTGGTGTCCTTGTATCTCTTCTCGGCCTTGCTGAGTATAATCTACAGCTTTGTCCCCGCTTTTGGTTTCCCGCAGGACGGGATTCTGTTCGGGATGGTCGGAGCTTACAACTGGGATGGGGCCGTGTTGAAGGAGTCCAAGGACAGCCAGGTTATGTCTCCCCGCGCCACCCTTGAGAAGGAGTTTCCGGTCAAGATGAAGAACCACGCCGCTTACCTTGGTACCCCGACATTCTGCCACTGGGCTGGGGAGCTAGCACTTCATATGAAGCAGGGATCCCCTTTTCACCACTTGCCTGTCATTCCAGTCCTAGCCACTACTTGACCACAAGGAGTAATCTACCTGATCCCCTTAATGGAGCTCACCAATCAAAAGCCCCAAGCACTGCCACATTGGGTATGGGGAGTAGACCCACCATAAAGGAGCTCACCAATCACCAGCCCCAAGCATTTTCACATTGGGTAAGGGCAGTTGATCCACCATAATGGAGCTCACCAGTCACCATCCCCAAGCACTGTCACATTGGGTAGGGGAAGTTGATCCATTATAATGGAGCTCACCAATCACCAGCCCCAAGCTCTGTCACATTGGGCATGGGAGGTTGATCTGCCATAATGGAGCTCACCAGTCACCAACCACTAGTACAGTCACATTGGGTATGGGGAGGTTAGTCCACCATAATGGAGCTCAGCAATCACCAGCCCCAAGCACTGTCACATTGGGTATGGAAGGTTAATCTGCCATAATGGAGCTCATCAATCCCCAGCCCCAAGTATTGTCACATTGGGTATGGGAGGTTGATCTGCCATAATGGAGCTCAACAGTCAACATCCCCAAGCACTGTCATATTGGCTATGGGGAGGTTAGTCCACCATAATGGAGCTCACCAATCACCATTCCCAAACACTGCAACATTGGATATTTGGAGTTATTCCACCATAATTGAGCTCACCAGCCACAAGCATTGTCACATTGGGTATGGGGAGGTTAGTCCACCATAATGGAGCTCACCAGTCACCATCCCCTAACACTGTCACATTGGGTATGGGAAGTTGATCCAGCATAATGGAGCTCACCAATCACCAGCCCCAAGCACTGTCATATTGGCTATGGGGAGGTTAGTCCACCATAATGGAGCTCACTGATCACCAGCCCCAAGCACTGTCACATTGGGTATGGGGGTGCACTACTGAGTGTGCAAATGTCAACAATTGCCAGGGACTTTATAGGGTTTAACTTGGAATCTGAGAGTTGGGGGAGCACCAGTAGGTGTAAGAAGTAGGTTCCAATACAAGGTTGGGGTGGGGTTTTGTGGCAGCACAAAATAGCACAAACAATACCCCATTTACCTTCTAATCTTGCTCTCCAGGTTACACAGTTTCGTCCATCACATTGCGCAGCGGAAGAGTATTGTACGTGGCTGGAGCCCCCAGGTTCAAACACAAAGGCAAGGTCATCTTATTTGAGATGTCCCAGAGTGGAGACCTGACTATCTCTCAGGCCCTGGTGGGGGAACAGGTGAGGCAACAAAGGCAACAAAACGGATAGATTCATGTTTTTATTACATTTGTTTAATGACAGGAACACAAAGTATTATAGGGTCTGATTAATAAACCATTCACGCAGCTTCTTGCTGTGCGAACGAGATTCGCAGTGCTGAATGGCCACCAGATGGAGCCAAGGAGCACAGGAAATTCCTCTCCTCCTTGCCTCCATCCAGTGGCCATACAGCCATGTGAAGTAAAAGGATTTATTTCCTCCAAAGCCTACGGATGAACCAAAATATGAACCCAGAATACTAATTACTGGTTTTATTATTGCTATAGCTAATGGTATATAATCTCCTATACCTAAGATATGGAGGGAATGAACATTTATTGCCGTATACAATGTCCTCTCCTTCAATTCTACAGATTGGCTCATACTTTGGCAGTGAAGTGTGCCCGGTTGATGTCAATAGAGATGGGGTGACTGACGTCCTCCTGGTGGCCGCTCCCATGTTTCTTGGACACCATCACAAGGAAACTGGACGGGTTTATATCTACAGGGTGGGGCAGGTAATGCCAATTCACAAAGGACTCCTCTCGGCACTCTTGGTATATTGTAAGCTACAACCATTTATGTGCAAATATGTTTTTTTATGGAGTATTAGCTCATTTGGGGCCGCTCTGCATGCCGTAACTGAACATGACTTCAAGGAAATGTCAACTGAGATATGTATGAAGGCTTCCATCACCTCATCTTCTGAAAATGCTATGAAGCCAATGAAGTCCCATCTCCTGGTTTGTATTAGGAGTTGGTGACTCAAGAAGTACAAGATGATAAATGAAAAGGATAGGAATGGTAGCCTGCAGAATACTCTCAGTATACTTTCCATTGGAACATGTTGTGTTATGACACGCAGGGGGTCTCTCACATGAGCTAATCTTCATATTTTTACACACGTGCCTGGCCAAGGTCATCAGAGATGACCTTCACACCATCGTGACTGGTTCCTTTTGAATATGGATACCCTCATCAGTTTCTATGTCCTCACCTTTTTATGCAGGCGCTTCTGACCCTGAACGGCACGCTCCACACTGACCGCAAACCGCAGGACTCCCGCTTTGGTTACGCCATGGCCAGCGCCTCAGATCTCAACCAGGATGGGTTAGATGATGTGGTGGTGGGGGCCCCATTGGAGGACAACCACCGGGGGGCAGTGTACATCTACCATGGACGAGGCAACACCATCCTGCCATCCTACAAGCAGGTCAGTCATCACATGAAATGCACTGGGGGGGGTCTATGTTTAAAAAAATAATTGCTGTGGGATTGTACCACCATTCATGCAAAAGCCGCAAATAATACCCATGGGAATGTTTTAATGGTATTTTTAAAAATCTTTAAAATCTATCTTTCGCATGAAAATGTAACATTCCCTGATATCCCAGGAACATTTCATCTTAAGAGATAATAGCCCAAGAACATTCAACCAGTAGAGGAAACAACACTCCACAGAAGCCATGGTTCTTGTTGGGTCCCAAGCCCTTCTACATCCAATCCATTGTTCTTGTTGGTCCCTAAGCCCTACCTCATAGAAACCATGGTTAATACCATTTCCTAAGCCCTACTCTATAGAAGCCATGGTTCTTGTTGGGTCCCAAACCCTTTCCATAGAAGTCATGGTTCTAGTTGGGTCTAACCCCACTCTATTGAAGTAACGGTTGTCATTGAACCCCAGACCCTGCTCCATAGAAACCTTGGTTCTTGCTGGGTCCTAAGCCCTACATCATAGAAGCTATGGTGATTGTTGGATCCCAAACCTTTCTCCATAGAAGCCATGGTTCACGTTGGATCCCAAGCCATTCTACATAGAAGCCATTGTTCTAGTTGGGTCCCAAGCCCTACTCCATAGAAACCATGGTTCTCGTTGCGTCTGAAGCCCTACGCCATAGAAGAGATGGTTCTCATTGGTCATTCTACATAGAAGCCATTTTCAAATCTTACCTGAGCAAACTGAAGAGATATGCTGATTGGTTGCCATGGGCAACTGCTGCAGATTCTCTCTACTCCAATTTTGATAAATCCCCCCAACTGTGTTTAAAAAATGACTTTTCCAATTCAATGTGCAGCCATAAATGTGTCTTCCTTGCAACCATAACAACCTTTGGGGATGTTGCCTATCTCTTCTCCCAGAAATCCTATTTCCTGCTTCTGTGATTGGCTGGTGGCCCTTCCTGGCAGATTTGCCCTAATTACAACACTAGGACTTGTCATGTGATTGCAGCAGACGGACCCTCCCAATGAGCACTCAGTTTAGGGAAGTCACTGCAGAGGCTTGTCTCAGTACCTCCGGGGTGGGAGCATGTAGGAATCCTGCATGAAGTGTGTTAAAAACCTTGTAATGTATAGATCGGACCTGGAGATTCCTTGTTTCCTTCTCAACAAAAATAGTTTTTATGTTTTCACACAATGGGTTGAACTTGATGGACCTGTGTCTTTATTCAAACTCAAATACTATGTGTTCAATGCAAAGAGTTTGTTTGAATGCAACACATGACGTACATCCCACATAGTCATCCCGCTTAATGTCTTCCATTTACTATATCTGTCCTGCAGAGAATTGACTCCGCGTCCTTCCACCATGGGCTCACCTACTTTGGTCGCAGCGTAAGCGCAAAGATGGACTTGGATGGAGATGGCCTGGTGGACCTGACCATCGGCAGCCAGGGAGCTGTGGTTGTCCTCAGGTACGTAGGCAAAGTCTGGGTCTGTACAATCATTGGGAGAAGAAGTAGAAGATTGCAGGAAGATCCCGCAGATTTATCCCATGCGTTTCTTGAAGGGCCAGCCCGGGCACCAGGGATATTTTGGTTATAGGTCTGGTGGGCTGAGCTAGGTCCTGTATATGCCTCTATAAGGGATGTTTTGTGTCTTTCTTGCAGGTCTCGTGGGATCGTACGGGTCAATGCCACCCTTCAAGTGATCCCACCCTCCATCAACATGCTGCAGAAGAACTGCGTGCGGCAGGGCAAAGAGTCCGTCTGCCTCAACGTCACCGCCTGCTTCTCCGTCAGCTCCAAGTCATCCAGAAAATTGGACGTTCCTTTCGGTCAGTACCTCCATGTTTGTTTCTGTAATGAAAAACTCTGGTTATACTACCAGCTAGCATGCAGGAAGATGTGCGTTTCTCAGGTTCAACCCAGCTGCTTGTGGGGTCAGGAATTATCCTTCCCGACCTCACAAAGACAGTCCAAGCAATTCCCAGGAGCAAAATATTCTCCTACTATTGTTTAGTACCTTTAACATTTTTTGGTCCCGGATCTCAGGACACTGTTAACCCCACTGACAGTCCACGTTTTGTCCCCCTACCTTTCTGGGTAGGCATGCTCAAATCACACCCACATTATGGGTTGTTCCTGCCCAGACCCCTGCCTTTAAATATGGGACCTTGTATTGTCAGCTCCTTGAGGACAGGGACTGTATAGTATGTATATAGTGCCGGCACTATATAAATACCTATAATAAATAAATGTATAATATTCTGGGATCCTACTACGCCCATTTTATAAAGTCAGACTCTTGGAGTGATCCTTTGACAAAAGTTGTATCTCTCGTGCTGCTTCTGCCACGCAGGCCGCCGGTTACACGCAGCGTATTACAAATATTATGTGGTTTCCATACCACCTATAAGACCAACACTATCATTAACTTCCCAGCCCAGCCTGTGACTCCATAGGAGGGACTGCTGCATTGTAATGAGCTGAGCTCTGTCTCTCTCTTATGGCTGATATCAGGTACTGCATGCTGTAAAAGAAAATACCACTTTTAGCTTTATATTTATATATATTTCTTTGTAAAGGGCATCTGTTTATCCCGTTACAAAGTGTTCACACAGGATGGGTGGCGCTGTGCACCAATGAAAGGCGTGGGAAGGGGTACGATTACGGTGTGTGTATATATTATGGGATTAAAGAGAAGCTCTTCAGGTCTCCAGTTACTGTAATGCGTTTACCATCCTACCTGGGGGAGCGGAACATGAAACAGCTGCTAAAATACAGCCATGAAATGGGGATTTTACTGCGGAGGAGGCAGATTATGTGTGTGTGTGTGATTGTGATCATCGTATAATACATACATTGGATTTCCTCTTCTACCTGTTTAATGCTACTTTCATGTTTTATGGTTTAAACAGTAACGTAGGTGTGAACCTGATCACTAAAATCTCATGTTGGAAAGATTTCATCTCCCTTCCTGTTGTATCTCTGGGTCAGGAAAGAGAAGATAAATCTTTCCCAATGGGGACACAGAGCAAAAGAAAAAATGCTATGTGACTTGCTGCAGCTTCTAATGCACGTTGTGAGCAGCTCACAGTTTGCGGTGATATCAGAGGATGCCAGTTCAGTCCAGGAGAGGAGCCGGTACAACTGTGCAAGACTGAAGGGAAGGACGGAGGTCAGATAGAAGACTGAAGGGGGGGCCGGAGGTCAGATAGAGGACTGAAGGGAAGGACGGAGGTCAGATAGAAGACTGAAGGGAAGGACGGAGGTCAGATAGAGGACTGAAGGGAAGGCTGGAGGTCAGATATAAGACTGAAGGGAAGGATGGAGGTCAGATAGAAGACTGAAGGGAAGGATGGAGGTCAGATAGAAGACTGGAGGGAAGGACGGAGGTCAGATAGAAGACTGGAGGGAAGGATGGAGGTCAGATAGAAGACTGAAGGGAAGGATGGAGGTCAGATAGAAGACTGGAGGGAAGGATGGAGGTTAGATATGAGACTGAAGAGAAGGTTCAGCTTTAAGGAATGGTAGGCTGTGATGGGGGACTTCACCTGACACATGCTGAATTTTGGATGTTGTGTACAGCCGGCTTTAAGGGCTGATTTTCAGATGAATGGCGTACCTTGACGGTGAAATTGGTGATTGCCATTTGATATATTGTTCCTTCCCATCCTCCGCTGCAGGTCTCCACTACAACCTCTCCCTGGATGACCGCCGAGGGACCCCCCGTGCCGTCTTTGATAAAAGTTTCCAGAGGCTCACCAGCGTGCGCGTCCGAATCTCAACAGGGGTGGTGCTCTGCATGAACGTCAGCTTCCACGTCATCGTGAGTAACTGGGTGACTTTGGGCGAGTAGTATTGGAGTCAATGAATCACCTTGACAGCCGGGCAATAAGCATTTTCAGAAGGAGATAGGGAACAATCTAATAAATGGAGACCCCAAAAGATACAAAATGTTGGGGGGTGACTTGGCTCACCAAACTCCTTTTATAATTTAAAATACGACTTTTGGGTGCTGCAGTCTCCCTTCTCTTAAACTGCAGAAACTATCCTGGCTTCAGCCCCCACAGCCTCAAACATGTTAGGGAGGAGTTACTGTGCACTGCAACAGAGCTGGCTCACAGTGCAAGCACTCCTCCTGTCAGTTGTGTGGAGGAGTACGGGAAGGAAATATAAAGACTGATCAAAGATAATAAAACCAGAATCAATGAAGGGTTTATGTGTTGAAGGGTTGATATATTGAAGGGTTTATGTGTTGAAGGGTTGATGTGTTGAAGGGTTGATGTATTGAAGGGTTGATGTGTTGAAGGGTTGATGTATTGAAGGGTTGATGTGTTGATGGGTTGAAGGGTTGATGTGTTGAAGGGTTGATGTATTGAAGGGTTGATGTATTGAAGGGTTGATGTATTGAAGGGTTGATGTATTGAAGGGTTGATGTATTGAAGGGTTAATGTGTTGAAGTGTTGATGTGTTGAAGGGTTAATGTGTTGAAGTGTTGATGTGTTGATGGGTTGATGTGTTTAAGGGTTAATGTGTTGAAGGGTTAATGTGTTGAAGGGGTGATGTGTTGAAGGGGTGATGTGTTGAAGGGGTGATGCGTTGAAGGGTTGATGCGTTGATGGGGTGATGCGTTGAAGGGTTGATGCGTTGAAGGGGTGATGTGTTGAAGGGTTGATGCGTTGAAGGGTTGATGCGTTGAAGGGGTGATGCGTTGAAGGGTTGATGTGTTGAAGGGGTGATGTGTTGAAGGGTTGATGCGTTGAAGGGTTGATGCGTTGAAGGGTTGATGCGTTGAAGGGTTGATGCGTTGAAGGG
>NW_017307720.1:62337-62996 GCF_000935625.1 Nanorana parkeri
GATGCGTTGAAGGGTTGAGGGTTTATGGGTTGGAAGGTTTAATGATTGGAGGATTGAAGTGTTGAAGGGTTGATGCGTTGAAGGGTTGATGCGTTGAAGGGTTGATGCGTTGAAGGGTTGATGTATTGAAGGGGTGATGTGTTGAAGGGGTGATGCGTTGAAGGGGTGATGCGTTGATGGGTTGAAGGGTGGAAGGTTTAATGATTGGAGGATTGAAGTGTTAAAGTGTTGATGGGTTGAATGGATGAAGGACTGAAGGGCTAAAGGATTAAAGGTTTGAAGTGGTGAAAGGGTTGAAGGACTGAAGTAATGAAGGGTTGAACTGATGAAGGGTTGAGCTGAAGGGTTGAAGGATTTAGGGGTTAAAGTGATGAAGAGTTGAAGGGTTGAAGGGTGGTCCTCTTTATTTAGCTGGAGCTCAGCTTCTTTTTACCATGTTGTATTGCCTCCTCCTCCTCAGGACACGGCTGATTATCTGAAGCCGATCGGAGTTCTCCTGCGATTTAACCTGAGTGACTCGCAGAGCAGCCCAGTGTTGGATGACAGGTGCCCTTCATCAGTGAGAAGGCTAGTAAGTGTTCAGGTTCTGTTCTCTGTACAGGACTGCGGTATATGTCAGAGCTATATAAATGTATAATAATAGTGTGTGACTGGGGGGG
>NW_017307720.1:63366-64867 GCF_000935625.1 Nanorana parkeri
GGGGACATTAGAGTGTAAGCTCCTCTGTACAGAGACTGATGTGACTGTGGGGGGGAGGGGACATTAGAGTGTAAGCTCCTCTGTACAGAGACTGATGTGACTGGCTCAGTGTTCTCTGTACACCACTGCGGTATATGTCATTGCTATATACATGTATAACTCTTACTCCATTGAACCTTCCAACCTGTGCTTTCCTGTGCTGGTTGTCAGGTCCCGTTCTTCAAGGACTGCGGAGAGGATGATGAGTGTATCACTGACCTCTCTCTGCGAGCTCGGTTGGACATCGTTGGCACACGGTGAGCGCCGTGGCATTGCGCTTTTCAGAATGAATGCTTGTTGTGTGACCGCACCCCGGCAGCAGAGGATGGATTTTATCTTCCTGCAGGGTTCTGCTTTAACAATCATAGCAGTTATTGTAAGCTCTGCGTTCATCTTTGTGTCGCTGCGGGGTCACGTGATTCATCCAAATCATACTGTGTTCCCTTTGCTGCCAGTGATCAACCGCACATCATCCGTAGGGATCAGAGGAAGGTGGCGGTGGAGGTGGAGTTGGAGAACCGGAGAGAGAATTCTTACAACACCAGCATGAAAGTTTGGTTCTCCCGAAATCTGCTTTTCTCCAGCGTGTCTGGGAAGGTAAAAGCCCCCCTCAGCTCAGGGTTGGTGGGATCCCCTCATAATGGGCACAGCAGGTGTACAGACCCAGGAACTCAGCACAGGGATGGTGGGAGCTCCTCATAATGGGCACAGCAGGTGTACTGACCCGGGAATTCAGCTCAGGGTTGGTGGGAGCCCCTCATAATGGGCACAGCAGGTCTACAGACTCGGGAACTCAGCACAGGGATGGTGGGAGCTCCGCATAATGGGCACAGCAGGTGTACTGACCCGGGAACTCAGCACAGGGATGGTGGGAGCTCCGCATAATGGGCACAGCAGGTGTACTGACCCGGGAACTCAGCACAGGGATGGTGGGAGCTCCGCATAATGGGCACAGCAGGTGTACTGACCCGGGAACTCAGCACAGGGATGGTGGGAGCTCCGCATAATGGGCACAGCAGGTGTACTGACCCGGGAACTCAGCACAGGGATGGTGGGAGCTCCGCATAATGGGCACAGCAGGTGTACTGACCCGGGAACTCAGCACAGGGATGGTGGGAGCTCCGCATAATGGGCACAGCAGGTGTACTGACCCGGGAACTCAGCACAGGGATGGTGGGAGCTCCGCATAATGGGCACAGCAGGTGTACTGACCCGGGAACTCAGCACAGGGATGGTGGGAGCCCCTCATAATGGGCACAGCAGGTCTACAGACTCGGGAACTCAGCACAGGGATGGTGGTAGCACCTCATAATGAGCAGTTTTGTAAAGTTTTGGGTGGATTGTGATTATTTCCTAATGACGCAGTTTATGCTTTGACAGGGTGAAACTCTGAACAAGGTGGAGTGTACTGCGGTGTCCTCCAACTCCAGATACTGCAGCATCAGCTATCCAGTACTGCGTG
>NW_017307720.1:64894-66421 GCF_000935625.1 Nanorana parkeri
GACGGAGCCCTTATCTGAAAGCAGTCTCTGATCAGATGGCTAGGGGTGGCTGCTAAGAATGAATGGCAGCACCTCCTCTTAGAACCAGTTTGGCTGTTCCCAGCTGATCTCAGATAAGTGTCCTGGACATCACACAGCCCTCGGTCCAGCAGAGAACTAGATAAACGCCAGAGATTCTCACAAAATCCCTCTTCCCTCAGGTTCAGTTCATCCTGGAGTTCGAGTACAGCTGCGCCATTCTCCTGAACCGCGTGCAGATCAAGATGTCAGCCAGCAGGTGAGCGTACACCGCCATGATGGATTCTTAGACGGGGCAGGAAGTAAGATCACAGCTTCCTTTCTGTACACCTTCACCATAGCTCCACCCCTAATATCGATGTATAAACGAGAGGTAGACACGTGCCATTCGTTTTGTTCTGAATCAAAATTTGTACGAATTTTCCGAAATTCCAAATCCCAATGCGTCTGAATCCGAATTTCCGTTTCCAAATTTTGTTCAAAAACGAAACTGAATGGGACATGTGACTTTTCTGGCCAATCAGATGTGTTTTTCGGTTTAGTGCATCCGAATGGGTCTGAACTCAAATTTTTGTTACGGCAACATGGGAGCCATATACAGTATATACATATAATACTAAAGCTGAGGCTCTCTGACCTGAACGGCATTAGGGATCCGAATTTCCGAATTGCTTTCAGGAACTCCCAATACCATTCGGGTCTGGGAGCCTCAGCTTTAATAATATATGTATATGGCTCCCAGACCCGAATGGCATTCGGGAGCTCCTCAATGCAATTCGGATCCCAAATACCATTCGGGTCTAGGAACCTCAGCTTTAGTAGTAATATCGGTATAGCATTCTGTGGTATTGCAACGGATATTCGTAAACTCACCCGAAACTGCTGGGGGATTGGGGGCGTGTCTTGGGAAAGATGGCGTGCAGACGTGTCTAGTCAGAAACCCGGACACACCACCCGCAGCGCTGATAACCCGGACCCGGACGAAACCACAAGCCTACAGCCTTCAGCCTTAAAGAAATGAGCTCGAACAAAAAAAACACACGAAGCGGGACTGCTAAAACCACAACCGCTGGGATAAAAAAGTATCTGGCAGCAGAGCGGACGAGTCTGAACGCATCGCAGGACGCGGCCCAGATCGGCTCACAAACGGCACATTCGCCGCAATTGTCCAGGCATGGACCGGACCCCGAGATGTCTTACCTTCGGGCGGAATCGGGAGATGATTCCCGGCCGGGAGGGACATTGTACAATTTGTATTGTGTATTAATAGTAAAATAATAAAAATTAAATATTTTTTTTTAAAAACTAACCCTAAACTAACTAAATTCAGATTTCGAAACCCGAACCGAATTGAATTTCGGATCCGAAACCCGAAATGACGAAATATATCCCAACCCAATTTTTCCACAGCTTACATTTCTAATGAGAGGGAATGTCACAGAGCAATTCTCTATGTAACCACTTCCTTTCTCACCCCTTTACACCCCCCCCCCCCCTATGGGCCCCACC
>NW_017307720.1:66552-67267 GCF_000935625.1 Nanorana parkeri
CGACTATGAGCCTGTCTATTCGTCAATTCAGAACTGAAATAAGCAACAAATCAAACAAATGAAAATAATAAATAATAATAGTGAGCAAAAAACTGAAATAAAAAATAATCAGCTGAAAGATGGAAGTTAAAGGAGAACTATGGGGTCAGGGCTTTTCCCCATAGTTCTCCTTGGGGTAACGGGAGGACACAAACTAGCGTCCTCCCGTCACCCTAGGCTCAGTATACTGCAAGCACAGTATACATGGACGTCGAGATCCGCCCAGCTGGGTGAGTGACAGCTGGCTCTGCAGAGCCAGGGGAAATGGGGAGGAAGGAGTCAAGTAGGGCTGCATAGAGTAAACTAAGGGTTAATAAGGGGTTAAATAGTAATACTTACAAATATTTACAAATATGTTTTATTCCTGCGAAGGTTTCTTTAGTTGGTGTCATACGTACATTACAATTTAGATCAATGGTCACATCTTTGCTCTACGTAGGAATGAAATAGTAAATACAATGTAACTCGTTCTGCAATGATTATGTGTGAGCCTTACTGGCTGTGTTTTCCGGTTTCCTCCGACACTTACACTGAATAATATATTTATATTTCTTCATCAATGAAAGTTTTTGTTTTCTCCTTCTGTAGTGACAATACAGAGATGAATGACACCCTGCATGATAACAGCGTGCAGCTCACCGCCAACGTCCGATATGAACCGGAAGTGTTTACCCTG
>NW_017307720.1:67328-79067 GCF_000935625.1 Nanorana parkeri
ATTTTATTTTTCAGTGTTAATTAGATGATAGAGAGTTGAACCCTCTGATCACGTTGGGGTGTCACCCAGCATCCGCTCCGGGTGACACCGGGCCTCGGGACGCCCCTGTTCCCACCATCCCTGTGCTGAGTTCCCGGGTCTGTACACCTGCTGTGCCCATTATGAGGGGCTCCCACCATCCCTGTGCTGAGTTCCCGGGTCTGTACACCTGCTGTGCCCATTATGAGGGGCTCCCACCATCCCTGTGCTGAGTTCCCGGGTCTGTACACCTGCTGTGCCCATTATGAGGGGCTCCCACCATCCCTGTGCTGAGTTCCCGGGTCTGTACACCTGCTGTGCCCATTATGAGGGGCTCCCACCATCCCTGTGCTGAGTTCCCGGGTCTGTACACCTGCTGTGCCCATTATGAGGGGCTCCCACCATCCCTGTGCTGAGTTCCCGGGTCTGTACACCTGCTGTGCCCATTATGAGGGGCTCCCACCATCCCTGTGCTGAGTTCCCGGGTCTGTACACCTGCTGTGCCCATTATGAGGGGCTCCCACCATCCCTGTGCTGAGTTCCCGGGTCTGTACACCTGCTGTGCCCATTATGAGGGGCTCCCACCATCCCTGTGCTGAGTTCCCGGGTCTGTACACCTGCTGTGCCCATTATGAGGGGCTCCCACCATCCCTGTGCTGAGTTCCCGGGTCTGTACACCTGCTGTGCCCATTATGAGGGGCTCCCACCATCCCTGTGCTGAGTTCCCGGGTCTGTACACCTGCTGTGCTCATTATAAGGAGTGCCCACCATCCCTGTGCTGAGTTCCCGGGTCTGTACACCTGCTGTGCCCATTATGAGGGGCTCCCACCATCCCTGTGCTGAGTTCCCGGGTCTGTACACCTGCTGTGCCCATTATGAGGAGCTCCCACCATTCCTGTGCTGAGTTCCCGGGTCTGTACACCTGCTGTGCCCATTATGAGGGGCTCCCACCATCCCTGTGCTGAGTTCCCGGGTCTGTACACCTGCTGTGCTCATTATAAGGAGTGCCCACCATCCCTGTGCTGAGTTCCCGGGTCTGTACACCTGCTATGCCCATTATGAGGAGCTCCCACCATCCCTGTGCTGAGTTCCCGGGTCTGTACACCTGCTGTGCCCATTATGAGGGGCTCCCACCATCCCTGTGCTGAGTTCCCGGGTCTGTACACCTGCTGTGCCCATTATGAGGGGCTCCCACCATCCCTGTGCTGAGTTCCCGGGTCTGTATACCCGCTGTGCCTATTATGAGGGGTCCCCATCACCATATAGGTGTTAGCACCTGAAGCCCCCAGATGGACGGTCAGTACCGGGGTTGGCCGATGATAACGGTCGGGATACCAATCAATGTGCGATTATATTTGCAGTGAGTCCAGTCTGAACCGATACGAGGTGCAGCCGATCCTGAGGACGAGTCAGGACTCCGGGCCGGAGTTCATCACGAAGTTTAAGGTGCGTCAGATGTATCGGTGTGTATTGGGGGGAAGAGTAATATACAATATGTAGATCCTTCCTGTATACTCCGCCCCTTGTATACTCCGCCCCCTGTATACTCCGCCCCTTGGAGGTCACCATACATCGATATGTCATTATTTTACCCGAAATTAAAGGAAATTCCAGAAAACACAATGATTTAGTAATGGATTACGGGTGATGTGTTCTGTCCTTGTTTCCAGGTTCAGTACGGGGACTGTTACCCTCTGCACAACGTCTCTGTGCACATCCACACCCCGGCTATGGGCTACGGGAGCTCATACTTCATGTCCGTCTCCAGGATCATCTCTGAGAACGTAAGATGGGGGGGAGGGGAGGAAGGATGGCTGTGCTTATACTCGGTGACACCGGTGTCACCCCCTCTTGTTATATCTCCCATCAGGTCACCTGCGTATTATCCAATAACACGCGACCCGGAACAGCGCTGCTGCCCATACACCCCGCGGACCTGCTACACACTCCCATTGTGGTGAGTACTGGAAATGTTGGACTGGATTCTGGTGGAGTCCCATTGCCGGGGCTAGAAGAGTCCAATGGTTTCCAGACCTCAGTGGGGGTCATTAGATAATTATAGGGGGGCTGAGTCTTGTTATTAGAACAATGGTGGGACCCCCTAATGTTTCCTTCTCCTATCAGAACTGCAGTAACAGCCTATGTGAGGTCATCTCCTGCCAGATCCCCACCCTCCCCCGCAACTCCGAGGTGTCGCTGTCCATACTACGCATCATCCACAACCACTTCTTCACCAACGTGAGTATCCAATACAGGACAGAGCAATGCTCTGCGAGGTCAGTGGTGGAATAATCTGCAGAATATATCAATATGTATTTGTCAGGGGGGAGATGGGACGGAAACAATGCTCTGCAGATCTCTAGAGAGGTCAGTGGTGGAATAATCTGCAGAATATATCAATATGTATTTGTCAGGGGGGAGATGGGACGGAAACAATGCTCTGCAGATCTCTAGAGAGGTCAGTGGTGGAATAATCTGCAGAATATATCAATATGTATCTGTCAGGGGGGAGATGGGACGGAGCAATGTTCTGCAGATCTCTAGAGAGGTCAGTGGTGGAATAATCTGCAGAATATATCAATATGTATCTGTCAGGGGGGAGATGGGACGGAGCAATGTTCTGCAGATCTCTAGAGAGGTCAGTGGTGGAATAATCTGCAGAATATATCAATATGTATCTGTCAGGGGGGAGATGGGACGGAGCAATGTTCTGCAGATCTCTAGAGAGGTCAGTGGTGGAATAATCTGCAGAATATATCAATATGTATCTGTCAGGGGGGAGATGGGACGGAGCAATGTTCTGCAGATCTCTAGAGAGGTCAGTGGTGGAATAATCTGCAGAATATATCAATATGTATCTGTCAGGGGGGAGATGGGACGGAGCAATGTTCTGCAGATCTCTAGAGAGGTCAGTGGTGGAATAATCTGCAGAATATATCAATATGTATCTGTCAGGGGGGAGATGGGACGGAGCAATGTTCTGCAGATCTCTAGAGAGGTCAGTGGTGGAATAATCTGCAGAATATATCAATATGTATCTGTCAGGGGGGAGATGGGACGGAGCAATGTTCTGCAGATCTCTAGAGAGGTCAGTGGTGGAATAATCTGCAGAATATATCAATATGTATCTGTCAGGGGGGAGATGGGACGGAGCAATGTTCTGCAGATCTCTAGAGAGGTCAGTGGTGGAATAATCTGCAGAATATATCAATATGTATCTGTCAGGGGGGAGATGGGACGGAGCAATGTTCTGCAGATCTCTAGAGAGGTCAGTGGTGGAATAATCTGCAGAATATATCAATATGTATCTGTCAGGGGGGAGATGGGACGGAGCAATGTTCTGCAGATCTCTAGAGAGGTCAGTGGTGGAATAATCTGCAGAATATATCAATATGTATCTGTCAGGGGGGAGATGGGACGGAGCAATGTTCTGCAGATCTCTAGAGAGGTCAGTGGTGGAATAATCTGCAGAATATATCAATATGTATCTGTCAGGGGGGAGATGGGACGGAGCAATGTTCTGCAGATCTCTAGAGAGGTCAGTGGTGGAATAATCTGCAGAATATATCAATATGTATCTGTCAGGGGGGAGATGGGACGGAGCAATGTTCTGCAGATCTCTAGAGAGGTCAGTGGTGGAATAATCTGCAGAATATATCAATATGTATCTGTCAGGGGGGAGATGGGACGGAGCAATGTTCTGCAGATCTCTAGAGAGGTCAGTGGTGGAATAATCTGCAGAATATATCAATATGTATCTGTCAGGGGGGAGATGGGACGGAGCAATGTTCTGCAGATCTCTAGAGAGGTCAGTGGTGGAATAATCTGCAGAATATATCAATATGTATCTGTCAGGGGGGAGATGGGACGGAGCAATGTTCTGCAGATCTCTAGAGAGGTCAGTGGTGGAATAATCTGCAGAATATATCAATATGTATCTGTCAGGGGGGAGATGGGACGGAGCAATGTTCTGCAGATCTCTAGAGAGGTCAGTGGTGGAATAATCTGCAGAATATATCAATATGTATCTGTCAGGGGGGAGATGGGACGGAGCAATGTTCTGCAGATCTCTAGAGAGGTCAGTGGTGGAATAATCTGCAGAATATATCAATATGTATCTGTCAGGGGGGAGATGGGACGGAGCAATGTTCTGCAGATCTCTAGAGAGGTCAGTGGTGGAATAATCTGCAGAATATATCAATATGTATCTGTCAGGGGGGAGATGGGACGGAGCAATGTTCTGCAGATCTCTAGAGAGGTCAGTGATGGAATAATCTGCAGAATGTCAGGAGGGTGCGATGTTCTGCAGACTGCCCACTGGTTGACTTTCCGCCTCCTCACAAGCCGTCCATTGTTTCCGCAGGAAGTCATTTTCACATCTTTGGGAGCAAAACAGGAAGAGTCTATTTGCAGTGGGCGGCGTCCCAACAATGGCGGCTTTATAAGATTCTTCTCCTGTGTTCCGGGCGGAGTCCGTGCCGCTCCGCAACTAAGCGGGACATTTCCACCCGGTGAATCTCGTACATTCACCCGCAGTCACTTCCTCACTGACATCATGCATTCTGATGTGACATTCAAATGTTATATATACAGAATATATGTGCAAGTGTGTATATATAATACAATGTATATCCAGGGGCGTCCCGAGGCCGGGTGCCACCTGGAGCGAAGACCAGGTGACACCTCGTCGTGACGTCATTGCGCATGCGCGGTCATCTAATTGACGCCTGCCGGCGGCCATCTTGGTGATGGTCGCCGGCAGAGAGAGGAGGGGACGTTCACCCGGCGGGATGAGGTATGCCGCCGGGTCCCCTCCTCTCTCCTGACACTGTCGGGCTCTCCGTCCATGACCGAGTGTCTGACTTTTTAGAGGGGGGTGACACCAAAATGACTGTCAGTCATTTTGGTGTCACCCCTCCAATGGTGTTACTCGGGTGCGGGCCGCACCCCCCGCGTGACGCCACTGCGTATATCTATCTATAAATCCTTTAACAGCCAATAATGAATCAGATTAAACAAATCACATAAAGTTCCTTACCGGTGATACTTTCCCTTTAAGGATTGCGTCGGTCCTCATATGGCATTCTGGGACTTGCAGTTCGCCAGCATCTAAGGCCTCATTGGCTGTCGGTAGAGGTGGGCGGAGTCTCACGTTTCTTTTTTTCTCTTCTCTTCCAGGCCAAGTTCCGCTCTGTGAAAGTGATCAGCGAGTTCATCCTGAACGTCAGAGAGGACGGCGGCCTGTTCACCGACAACGCCCGGCACAGGACGCAGGTCTGCACTGCCCACATGACAAAGAGGACCTGTGTTGTGACACGCGGTGCACACTAGGCATGCTTGAATAACATACATTGAGAGGTCACTAAAGCATCCTGAAATGCTATTGCAGTTAGATGAATGGAGGTCAGAGAGTGACATTGTTAATTGCCTCTGAATTCTGATACACCAACCTGGAACAAGCATATGTTGATGTCTGCTCCGCCCACTTTGTGGTGTCCCCGCCCCTTTGTTTCATTCTGCATAATATAATATGAAAATTTAATTTATGCAGATTTTGGATGGAGTGGAGAAGGATTAGACCCGTTTTATCATTCCTTGTGTCCCCACTGGTGAGATCCATCCCCTCTTTTTGTACTGGTGTCACCCAGAAAGTCATGGAAAAGCCAAAATGATGGTGGTGTCACCAGAACGGCATACAGGGCACATTTTCCAATAGGGTACACCTGCTTCGGTGATAACTAAGAGGGGAATTATCTCACTTCCTGCTGTGTCTCTAGCACAGGAAGTGAAGGGAAATCTTCCATAGGGGACACAGTTCTTAATACATTGCTGATTTCGGTGACTTTGTGTCTTGCAGAGTGTCCTGGAGCTGCTGCACCCGGTCCTCCTGCCGCTGTCACTGTGGATCCTGATCGGAAGCGTCATCGGAGGTCTTCTCTTATTAGCGCTGATCATCTTCATCCTGTGGAAGGTAAGTCAATGACGAATGGCGATAGACTTAGCCCCGCCCCCTGCCGGTGAGGATTGCAGTACAGTACCTGCCAACAGCCTGCAGGTGGGGTACTTCAGAGCTGATCCTCTATAGAAGGCGACAGGCACCCCAGACAGGGATGCCACTACCTGCTACAGCCTCCAATCAGCACTACCTGCTATGTACAGCAGCCTGCCGGCCCCAGAGACCCAGCGATGACATCACATTGTATGGTATGTGGCCATCTTAAGGGTGATTGTGCAATCAGATTGCATGGTGCATCTTATGATGACGAAGCATTCAGGAGGGTAATAATGAGCCATAGCTGAATGGTATAGGAACCAGTGGGGGAGGGGCGGCGCTGAGCGAAGCAAGCATTTGAGACCCGGCCCGATCCGCACTCGGCCTCCTACTATGAATGTCTGATGGAATGTCCTCATAAGAATAACATAGATAAAAGGGGCGCAGTGGCGTGCGGGGTATGTAGGAGGACGCACAGCTGTCATATGCCGCCCCACCCCGAGCCACATCGGGGATCAGCTATGTCACATATGTACAATAAAGTGCACCTGTCACCAGAAAGACCCATCCAGAGCCATCTGTGCATTGCAATACAGCAGCTGCTGCAGAACTACAAGTCCCAGCATGGCACATCTCCTCAAGGAGCAGTCCATTTTTTGCTGCATGGCCCATATTTAGGGTATAACATCCATGGTCAGAAAGGTAAACGAGGCCTTTAATGAGGTTTTTAGGAGAGTCGGTAGAGTCTGGCAGCTGCAGAGGATCTGATGAACCAGGCGCAGTGCTGCCCCCAGGTGGTGACATCCGGGTACTGCACAGCGGACAGCGCTGAATTATAACCCTTTTAAGGCCTTTTTTTAGTTTTTTGCGCCATGTTATAATCCACATTTTAGCCCTGAAAAGTACTTCAAACTCCCCCAAACATGATATATTTTCTGAAAGCCGAGACCCTGTAGAATGAAACGGCGCCAGTTGCAATGTTTTACGTTGCACGACATTAGCGCAACCTGTTATCAAACCCGAAAATTTAGTGAAAAATGCACTCAGGTTAAATTTAGTGCCATAAAACACTATATTAAACCATTGTTTTTGCTAAAATATAAAAGATGAGGTTACAACGAGTAAATAGATACCTGACATGTCCAGGTTCAAAATTGTGTGCGTCCTTGAATCGGCAACAAAATTCAGTACCCCATAAAGTCCATAGACGACGCCTTAAAAGCCCCCCACAGGTCATCAGTTTAGAGATACATGTAAATATTGGCCCGAAAATTTTTGCTTTCACTCCGGCGTGTGCGGCGGTGTCCAACATGTGTAGCGCGATCATCGTTTTCATACGTAGACGCACCCGAAGCGTGTTTATGTGAAGACGCGAGTGTTTGCAGTAGCGGGGAACTTTACATTTTTTTTTTCCCATTTATTATGCTTAACTTTAATTGCTATCACATGGGGGGGCTTACAAGCCCCCCATGTGATTAGCATATTGGTGGCGACAGGTACTCTTTAAGGTGATGCTGGGGGTCCAAAAGACTCCCAGTGTCACCTTTAGGCCCCGTTCACGCCTGAGCGTTTTACCGCGCGTTCCTACGCTCGGTAAAACGCACAACAGGTGAAAACCCATGTTTGCCTATGGGCATGGTTCTCACCTGCGCGTTTTACCGCCCGTTCGATCGCGTGGTAAAACGCCATACGCCCAAAGAAGTACATGAGCTTCTTTGGGGCGTATTAACGCCCGTATCCCGCTGTTATCAGCCGGATACCCCCTCGGAAACTCGCGTTTGACGCGCGTTTCTTTTACCGCAAATCGCTGTAAAACCGCGCCGTAAGAAACGCGTGGCAAACGCGAGTTTCCAATACGCTAAGGTGTGAACCCAGCGTTACACTTTAAATAAGCTATTTAGAGTGTAATGACAGCTTTTTGACTTTGCTCTCAGTCCCATAGAACGGGGTGCCCATATCCAGCTTCTTCACCCTTACCGATAGGTACTGTACCTCATGGCAGAGGCTCAACGTTGTCACCCTGCAACAGGAAGTGCTGTTTCTGGCGGGAGCTCCAGGTAGAAAACACGGCAACAGCATCAATTTAAAAAAAACACAATGGGAGGAATTGATCAAAACTGGAGCAGAAGGAATCTGGAGCAGTTGCCCGTGGCAACCAATCAGCTTCTCTCTTTAGTTTGCTCAGGTAAGATTTGAAAATGAGAGATAGAAGCTGATTGGTTGCAGGGCAAATACACACAGTTTTGATAAATCCCCCCCAATGAATATAACGCCAAACAGACTGAAAACGCGATGTTGGGTTTATATAGACTTAGGATGGAATACATATGCAGATCCCTTCCCCGCATTTCTCATTCTCGTGTCTTCTTCTCCCGGTGTCACAGTTGGGATTTTTCACACGGAAGGTCCAGGGTGAGGAGAAGGAAGAAGCCGCCGCCGCTGATGACAACCAGTGACCGCTCGCCGGTCCCCCTCCAACAGAGGCTAGAACTGTCTACCATGGACCCGTGACTCTGTGCGCCCGGAGCACGGGCTCCATGTTCTGCTTCTTGCTAAGGGAAGGACCTTTCAGTTCAGGAAACCCCAAAACAAAGTCCCACCTCAGGAGAAATACTGAATATAAGAGAACACATGGAGGACCTCACAGAGGATCCTGGAGGTAGACGGGGCAGCCCTGAGTCATGTACCATGGAGGACCTCAGAGAGGATCACGGGACAGTCCTGGGCCATGTACCATGGAGGACCTCACAGAGGATCCTGGGGAAGACTGGACCACCCTGGGCCATGTACCATGGAGGGGATCACGGGGACAGTCCTGGGCCTTGTACCATGTAGGACCTCACAGAGGATTCTGATGATGACAGGACTGGGCCATGTACCATGGAGGGAATCACGGGACAGTCCTGGGCCATGTACCATGGAGGACCTCACAGAGGATTCTGATGATGACGGGACTGGGCCATGTACCATGGAGGGGATCAAGGGACAGTCCTGGGCCATGTACCATGGAGGGGATCAAGGGACAGTCCTGGGCCATGTACCATGGAGGACCTCACAGAGGATCCTGGGGAAGACTGGACCACCCTGGGCCATGTACCATGGAGGGGATCACGGGGACAGTCCTGGGCCTTGTACCATGTAGGACCTCACAGAGGATTCTGATGATGACAGGACTGGGCCATGTACCATGGAGGGAATCACGGGACAGTCCTGGGCCATGTACCATGGAGGACCTCACAGAGGATCCTGAGGAGGACGGGGCCACCCTGGGCGCACAGAGACTTTCTGATGGGACTTCTGCGGGAACACTGAACCTGACCCCAGGACAGGATGACCATATTGTACAATGACGGAGCCATGAGGGAGAATAAACTCCATTTCTTTTATAGGGAACCCGGAGATTTATATATATATTGTGCTGCCTGGGACTGATGTGGATGGACTGTGTACAAGATCAATAAAAGATATTTATACATAACGTCCGATGTATGCAGAGGGAGCAACGCACGGTACCAGGTTTGTATTCCCTAAGTTGGTGGATCTGAACCACCAGGCCACAGGTTCTGACCAGTAACGCCCTACAGCCCAGCATGGCTCCCTACCTGGCCCAGGGGGTCTGTACACACACTGCTCCGGGGGAAGAGTCTAGGGCAGGGACAGGCAACCTTGGTACTCCATCATATCTCTGCCTCTGCGAGGCATGCCTGTGGCTGGCAAGAGTCCTGCAATGCCTCATGGGACGTGTAGTTCCGTAATAGCTGTACAAGTATTACTTTTTTTTTTGTACCACGGTGACATGGAAGAGTTTAGCAGGCCCTGGTCCCACTAAGGTTGAGAACCATTGACCTATACAGTATGTATATAAGCCAGGGATAAGTATTCTCTGCACCCTAGCTGTGGTGATACTACAACTCCCATCATCTCTCTGCCTCTGGGAGTCAAAGTCTTGCAATGCCTCGTGGGACTTGTAGTGAGATAGGAGGGTGATCGTGTGACTCCCCCCTCCCCATCCTCCTTCACCATACCAAGCTATTTACACTCAACATGGGGCAGGGTCCCCAAGGTGATGAGGAGAAGAGCTTCTTCCCCACAATCCTGGCCCCCGGGGCTGTGGGGGGTCTTATATGAATCTGAGCGCCCCCTTTCCTAAACCCCTACTCATTCACCAAATAAACATGGCAAATACACACACCGCGCCAGCTTGACATGTCGCGCAATGTATATCCATCATCAATTCAGATGACATCATGGGACTTGCTCCGCCCCTTTGTTTACATTCCAGGTGGCGGCAGCTGTCAAGTTGGGGCCGGTGTTCGTTGGGTGCGGTCCTGTCTGCGGGGATTTTTGTTTTTCATTGGGTCAACGAGGATCTATATGGGTGGGCGACGTGATTGATAATGGAGTTACACCGTGTGACTTTTTAGTACAACAAAAGAAAAATAACTTGTCACACCGGTGTGCTGTGTTTACTTACCATCTTAACCACCTTCCGTGGCTTCCTGGAGGCGGGCCGGCGCTTCTAAAAGTCCTTGTACTCGCGCGCGAGCGGGAAACCGACTGTATTTTTAAACAGCCGGCGATACTTGATCGCTTGTATGTGATGGTGTGCACCTTGGCCACTGCCCCCTATCCTGAGCTCCGCTCTGCCCCCCACCTTGGCCACTGCCCCCTATCCTGAGTTCCGCCCCCACCTTGGCACTGCCCCCTATCCTGAGCTCCGCTCTGCCCCCTATCCTGAGCTCCGCTCTGCCCCCCACCTTGGCCACTGCCCCCTATCCTGAGCTCCGCTCTGCCCCCACCTTGGCCGGCTCTATGTTACTTCAATGAAATCTCCCTCTGACTGGAAGTTCCAGTATCGGGGGTAAGTATTGGAGCATTTGGGCAAGTACGAGTAGCAAATACTCGGTATCGGTGCATCCCTATTGTGAAGACTTGAGTGCCGCCACTCCCTGCATGATTACACCGAGTGCAGGACACCATGGTGACACCCTCAGGGGGATGGCCTCTGACACCCGTCACGTACAGCATGTCCTCAGTATTTGGAGTCATGCTTGACATTGAAAACAAGCAACTGATCAGCACGCTGCACAGCTACAATCTGTAACGTCCATTGGGCCGCGGAGAGTCATGGGATGCCAGGGGCGTGTCCTTCTCATACAACTCTTGAGGTACGGTGCTGTGACATGATGCGTGCTTTCATACAATGCTTGGGAAAAGCGGGACACCAGCCCTAAATATCACACCCCCAATATGACCCAGAGCACAAATGAATACCGCCAGAAAAAGATTATAGTTGTGAGAGGCGGAGCCAACACCAGGACAGATCAGGAGAGGAAACCGATGTAGAATAAGGGGATTGTGACAGGAAATAGAGAGGGGCGGAGGAATATTGGTGATCAAGTGGGTTGACCCGGGTGTCACACCCTCCGCACTCCTCTCTTGCACATAGTGCCCACCGCCATACCCTCCTCCTCTACATACTGCCCCCCGCCATACCCTCCTCCTGTACTCACTGCCCACCGCCATACCCTCCTCCTCCACTCACTGCCCCCCGCCATACCCTCCTCCTGTACTCACTGCCCCCCGCCATACCCTCCTCCTGTACTCACTGCCCACCGCCATACCCTCCTCCTGTACTCACTGCCCACCGCCATACCCTCCTCCTGTACTCACTGCCCCCCGCCATACCCTCCTCCTGTACTCACTGCCCACCGCCATACCCTCCTCCT
>NW_017307720.1:79112-80414 GCF_000935625.1 Nanorana parkeri
CACCGCCACCCCCTCCGCCCCCCTCTCCTGTACATACTGCCCACCGCCATACCCTCCTCCTGTACACACTGCCCTCTGTCATACCCCCCACACTCTTCTCCTGTACACACTGCCCACCGCCATACCCTCCTCCTGTACTCACTGCCCCCCGCCATACCCTCCTCCTGTACTCACTGCCCCCCGCCATACCCTCCTCCTGTACTCACTGCCCCCCGCCATACCCTCCTCCTGTACTCACTGCCCCCCGCCATACCCTCCTCCTGTACTCACTGCCCCCCGCCATACCCTCCTCCTGTACTCACTGCCCCCCGCCATACCCTCCTCCTGTACTCACTGCCCCCCGCCATACCCTCCTCCTGTACTCACTGCCCCCCGCCATACCCTCCTCCTGTACTCACTGCCCCCCGCCATACCCTCCTCCTGTACTCACTGCCCCCCGCCATACCCTCCTCCTGTACTCACTGCCCCCCGCCATACCCTCCTCCTGTACTCACTGCCCCCCGCCATACCCTCCTCCTGTACTCACTGCCCCCCGCCATACCCTCCTCCTGTACTCACTGCCCCCCGCCATACCCTCCTCCTGTACTCACTGCCCCCCGCCATACCCTCCTCCTGTACTCACTGCCCCCCGCCATACCCTCCTCCTGTACTCACTGCCCCCCGCCATACCCTCCTCCTGTACTCACTGCCCCCCGCCATACCCTCCTCCTGTACTCACTGCCCCCCGCCATACCCTCCTCCTGTACTCACTGCCCCCCGCCATACCCTCCTCCTGTACTCACTGCCCCCCGCCATACCCTCCTCCTGTACTCACTGCCCCCCGCCATACCCTCCTCCTGTACTCACTGCCCCCCGCCATACCCTCCTCCTGTACTCACTGCCCCCCGCCATACCCTCCTCCTGTACTCACTGCCCCCCGCCATACCCTCCTCCTGTACTCACTGCCCCCCGCCATACCCTCCTCCTGTACTCACTGCCCCCCGCCATACCCTCCTCCTGTACTCACTGCCCCCCGCCATACCCTCCTCCTGTACTCACTGCCCCCCGCCATACCCTCCTCCTGTACTCACTGCCCCCCGCCATACCCTCCTCCTGTACTCACTGCCCCCCGCCATACCCTCCTCCTGTACTCACTGCCCCCCGCCATACCCTCCTCCTGTACACACTGCCCACGGCCATAGCAGGCGCACCCTTCTCCTGTACGCACTGCCCACCGCCATACCCTCCTCCTGTACACACTGCCCACCGCCATACCCTCCTCCTGTACACACTGCCCACCGCCCTACCCTCCTCCTCCACTCA
>NW_017307720.1:80541-86824 GCF_000935625.1 Nanorana parkeri
GTGCTTCTGGGTCCAGTCATTGGTAGGTGGAGCTGCCCTGGAGAACGAACACAGGAAAACACTCGGCGATTCTGGGTATATGAACAAATTTATGTTAACTTTACAAATATTTAATAGTATATATGGTCGTCAGACCTGGTATCTTAGAACCCTTTCACTGTGCCCCACGCCCAGCCAAAAAAAGGGGGAACTGAAAGGGGAAAAAAAAAAATAAATCAGGAGAGGGACGAGAGGGTCAAATTATGTGCAAAAAAAAAGAAAAAAACCCCCAAGGATTTCAACATCCAAGTCCAGATAGGGGAGCGGTGAGATGCCACGAGGAGGAATAATTGTCCCGTCACAAGGCCGAGCATTACGGAGTCCTGACAAAGCTCCTCCCCTTTGAGGTCACATGACCCCAGACGACCGACTGCAAGCAGTGTGGCTCTGTTTGTCCTCTGGGCTACTTCCCCTCCGCACAGACGGGCCCCTCTGAACCGGGATTTTGAGGCCCGGTGGAGAGGGAACTGCAGGGAGGCAAAAACCGAAATCTCCACATTGAACAGGGAACTTTGTCACTGCCGGCGCGGCAAACTAAAGAAGTTCACGGTTCCTGCAACCGAGCGGCGCTCGCTTCCGATAGGTCCCTTTCCTTCAGCGGGTGGTGGAATCTGGAAGGTTGGCGAACAAATGATGGTTTGTGGCAACATCTAGGGTCTTCCGCGGACCCCCCACCCCCCCCTACCCCCCCTTGAGCCTTTCGGACTGTCCTCGTATTCTGTACACGCCGCGGGAATGGGTCCGAGGGCCTTTAGTAGGTCCATTGGTCATGTGACTGGCTGTCACTGCTGTAGCTGTTGTCTGAGGCCTCGGAGCTGGGGGGAGGTTGGGTCGAGTCCTCGCCATTTAAACTCTTCCGGCAGACAGGGCATGTGTCATGCTAAGGGGGGAGAAGGAAACAGAGGAACATTAATGATGTCATAATGCCCAAAAACAAAAAAGGGTTCAATTGCCGCTTCTTTTTATCATCACTTCCTGTGTGGTCACCAAGACAGGAAGTGAGCAACACCTCTTCAACAGGCAGCACAGACAGTAATCAAATGACATTCCATTTCAATCTACAGCAATCATTTTCTATAACCGGCACACAAAAAGGTCTCTTCTTTGCAGCCAAGGCAACAGTACACAAATCTGTAGCAAGCGGCATTAAAGAGGACCTGTCCTGCCTTGCCATGGTGTTACTTTAACCCTTTCCAGGCTGGGTGGAGTGGAAGTAGATAAGCGCGGTGGGACTTACCATTTCCAGCCAAGGCACGATACAGTCTCCGTGGAAGAAGTGATTGCAGGGCAGCTGCCGCACTTGTTCTGATACTGTGTAATCATCTTTACACACCGGACACTCCAGACCCATGTCTGCAATGAAAGAGATCAATCAGGGTGATCAGAAAGATCAGGAACTGGAGGCTGCCTATTGGGGACATGGCAGTGTGATGATGTCATTGTAGTGTTGTCCCGGAGGATGGACGGGGAGGATGTCGGACACTCACCCACTTGCTCCTGTGTTACGGTGACAGTCGGGAGGGAAGAGATTTTCTCTTTGTCGGCCGGAGGGGGTCCAGTGTTCTCTAGCTGGCCCAGGAGCTGTGAGGGAGAGGAGACCGGGTTAGGGGGAACTTATAAGGCGTGTTCATGATCCGGTCAGGTCTAAGGTAGGGGTGACAACCCCCATAAATCAGGAAGACCCATCGGGGGGTGAGTCTCCATGTGCCTGTTATTACCTGCCTGGAAAGTAAATAAACGGGTCAGACTACCATAAAGTCATATCCTGTCATACCATCTGTACTCCTCTCCTGACCCTACTACCCCCTGTCATACCCCCCCCCCCCCCCTTCCATGGGGGCCACATCCCTCTCCCCCCCCTTCCATGGGGGCCACATCCCTCTCCCCCCCCTTCCATGGGGGCCACATCCCTCTCCCCCCCCTTCCATGGGGGCCACATCCCTCTCCCCCCCCTTCCATGGGGGCCACATCCCTCTCCCCCCCCTTCCATGGGGGCCACATCCCTCTCCCCCCCCTTCCATGGGGGCCACATCCCTCTCCCCCCCCTTCCATGGGGGCCACATCCCTCTCCCCCCCCTTCCATGGGGGCCACATCCCTCTCCCCCCCCTTCCATGGGGGCCACATCCCTCTCCCCCCCCTTCCATGGGGGCCACATCCCTCTCCCCCCCCTTCCATGGGGGCCACATCCCTCTCCCCCCCCTTCCATGGGGGCCACATCCCTCTCCCCCCCCTTCCATGGGGGCCACATCCCTCTCCCCCCCCTTCCATGGGGGCCACATCCCTCTCCCCCCCCTTCCATGGGGGCCACATCCCTCTCCCCCCCCTTCCATGGGGGCCACATCCCTCTCCCCCCCCTTCCATGGGGGCCACATCCCTCTCCCCCCCCTTCCATGGGGGCCACATCCCTCTCCCCCCCCTTCCATGGGGGCCACATCCCTCTCCCCCCCCTTCCATGGGGGCCACATCCCTCTCCCCCCCCTTCCATGGGGGCCACATCCCTCTCCCCCCCCTTCCATGGGGGCCACATCCCTCTCCCCCCCCTTCCATGGGGGCCACATCCCTCTCCCCCCCCTTCCATGGGGGCCACATCCCTCTCCCCCCCCTTCCATGGGGGCCACATCCCTCTCCCCCCCCTTCCATGGGGGCCACATCCCTCTCCCCCCCCTTCCATGGGGGCCACATCCCTCTCCCCCCCCTTCCATGGGGGCCACATCCCTCTCCCCCCCCTTCCATGGGGGCCACATCCCTCTCCCCCCCCTTCCATGGGGGCCACATCCCTCTCCCCCCCCTTCCATGGGGGCCACATCCCTCTCCCCCCCCTTCCATGGGGGCCACATCCCTCTCCCCCCCCTTCCATGGGGGCCACATCCCTCTCCCCCCCCTTCCATGGGGGCCACATCCCTCTCCCCCCCCTTCCATGGGGGCCACATCCCTCTCCCCCCCCTTCCATGGGGGCCACATCCCTCTCCCCCCCCTTCCATGGGGGCCACATCCCTCTCCCCCCCCTTCCATGGGGGCCACATCCCTCTCCCCCCCCTTCCATGGGGGCCACATCCCTCTCCCCCCCCTTCCATGGGGGCCACATCCCTCTCCCCCCCCTTCCATGGGGGCCACATCCCTCTCCCCCCCCTTCCATGGGGGCCACATCCCTCTCCCCCCCCTTCCATGGGGGCCACATCCCTCTCCCCCCCCTTCCATGGGGGCCACATCCCTCTCCCCCCCCTTCCATGGGGGCCACATCCCTCTCCCCCCCCTTCCATGGGGGCCACATCCCTCTCCCCCCCCTTCCATGGGGGCCACATCCCTCTCCCCCCCCTTCCATGGGGGCCACATCCCTCTCCCCCCCCTTCCATGGGGGCCACATCCCTCTCCCCCCCCTTCCATGGGGGCCACATCCCTCTCCCCCCCCTTCCATGGGGGCCACATCCCTCTCCCCCCCCTTCCATGGGGGCCACATCCCTCTCCCCCCCCTTCCATGGGGGCCACATCCCTCTCCCCCCCCTTCCATGGGGGCCACATCCCTCTCCCCCCCCTTCCATGGGGGCCACATCCCTCTCCCCCCCCTTCCATGGGGGCCACATCCCTCTCCCCCCCCTTCCATGGGGGCCACATCCCTCTCCCCCCCCTTCCATGGGGGCCACATCCCTCTCCCCCCCCTTCCATGGGGGCCACATCCCTCTCCCCCCCCTTCCATGGGGGCCACATCCCTCTCCCCCCCCTTCCATGGGGGCCACATCCCTCTCCCCCCCCTTCCATGGGGGCCACATCCCTCTCCCCCCCCTTCCATGGGGGCCACATCCCTCTCCCCCCCCTTCCATGGGGGCCACATCCCTCTCCCCCCCCTTCCATGGGGGCCACATCCCTCTCCCCCCCCTTCCATGGGGGCCACATCCCTCTCCCCCCCCTTCCATGGGGGCCACATCCCTCTCCCCCCCCTTCCATGGGGGCCACATCCCTCTCCCCCCCCTTCCATGGGGGCCACATCCCTCTCCCCCCCCTTCCATGGGGGCCACATCCCTCTCCCCCCCCTTCCATGGGGGCCACATCCCTCTCCCCCCCCTTCCATGGGGGCCACATCCCTCTCCCCCCCCTTCCATGGGGGCCACATCCCTCTCCCCCCCCTTCCATGGGGGCCACATCCCTCTCCCCCCCCTTCCATGGGGGCCACATCCCTCTCCCCCCCCTTCCATGGGGGCCACATCCCTCTCCCCCCCCTTCCATGGGGGCCACATCCCTCTCCCCCCCCTTCCATGGGGGCCACATCCCTCTCCCCCCCCTTCCATGGGGGCCACATCCCTCTCCCCCCCCTTCCATGGGGGCCACATCCCTCTCCCCCCCCTTCCATGGGGGCCACATCCCTCTCCCCCCCCTTCCATGGGGGCCACATCCCTCTCCCCCCCCTTCCATGGGGGCCACATCCCTCTCCCCCCCCTTCCATGGGGGCCACATCCCTCTCCCCCCCCTTCCATGGGGGCCACATCCCTCTCCCCCCCCTTCCATGGGGGCCACATCCCTCTCCCCCCCCTTCCATGGGGGCCACATCCCTCTCCCCCCCCTTCCATGGGGGCCACATCCCTCTCCCCCCCCTTCCATGGGGGCCACATCCCTCTCCCCCCCCTTCCATGGGGGCCACATCCCTCTCCCCCCCCTTCCATGGGGGCCACATCCCTCTCCCCCCCCTTCCATGGGGGCCACATCCCTCTCCCCCCCCTTCCATGGGGGCCACATCCCTCTCCCCCCCCTTCCATGGGGGCCACATCCCTCTCCCCCCCCTTCCATGGGGGCCACATCCCTCTCCCCCCCCTTCCATGGGGGCCACATCCCTCTCCCCCCCCTTCCATGGGGGCCACATCCCTCTCCCCCCCCTTCCATGGGGGCCACATCCCTCTCCCCCCCCTTCCATGGGGGCCACATCCCTCTCCCCCCCCTTCCATGGGGGCCACATCCCTCTCCCCCCCCTTCCATGGGGGCCACATCCCTCTCCCCCCCCTTCCATGGGGGCCACATCCCTCTCCCCCCCCTTCCATGGGGGCCACATCCCTCTCCCCCCCCTTCCATGGGGGCCACATCCCTCTCCCCCCCCTTCCATGGGGGCCACATCCCTCTCCCCCCCCTTCCATGGGGGCCACATCCCTCTCCCCCCCCTTCCATGGGGGCCACATCCCTCTCCCCCCCCTTCCATGGGGGCCACATCCCTCTCCCCCCCCTTCCATGGGGGCCACATCCCTCTCCCCCCCCTTCCATGGGGGCCACATCCCTCTCCCCCCCCTTCCATGGGGGCCACATCCCTCTCCCCCCCCTTCCATGGGGGCCACATCCCTCTCCCCCCCCTTCCATGGGGGCCACATCCCTCTCCCCCCCCTTCCATGGGGGCCACATCCCTCTCCCCCCCCTTCCATGGGGGCCACATCCCTCTCCCCCCCCTTCCATGGGGGCCACATCCCTCTCCCCCCCCTTCCATGGGGGCCACATCCCTCTCCCCCCCCTTCCATGGGGGCCACATCCCTCTCCCCCCCCTTCCATGGGGGCCACATCCCTCTCCCCCCCCTTCCATGGGGGCCACATCCCTCTCCCCCCCCTTCCATGGGGGCCACATCCCTCTCCCCCCCCTTCCATGGGGGCCACATCCCTCTCCCCCCCCTTCCATGGGGGCCACATCCCTCTCCCCCCCCTTCCATGGGGGCCACATCCCTCTCCCCCCCCTTCCATGGGGGCCACATCCCTCTCCCCCCCCTTCCATGGGGGCCACATCCCTCTCCCCCCCCTTCCATGGGGGCCACATCCCTCTCCCCCCCCTTCCATGGGGGCCACATCCCTCTCCCCCCCCTTCCATGGGGGCCACATCCCTCTCCCCCCCCTTCCATGGGGGCCACATCCCTCTCCCCCCCCTTCCATGGGGGCCACATCCCTCTCCCCCCCCTTCCATGGGGGCCACATCCCTCTCCCCCCCCTTCCATGGGGGCCACATCCCCCCCCCCCCCCTTCACCCCCCCCACCCTCCTCTCCTGTACATACTGCCCCATCATGCCCTCCGCACCCAGGTGTTAAGGGGGTGGTATTGGTGACCAAGCAGGTTGGCCCTCTCTCTTCTAAACTGATCCAGTGAATGATTAAAAGAACCTCACTATAGTGATGACTAAGAGATCTGGTCTCAAACATTGTCTATATGTGTTACAACAATGACTTCCTGCTCTACCAGGACAAGATAAACAGCTGCAATTATTTAGGAAACCCGCAGCCAAA
>NW_017307720.1:87247-87576 GCF_000935625.1 Nanorana parkeri
TGCCACTGCCCCGCCTCCTTCTCTATGGGCTGCACTAGCCACGCCCACCCCAACCTCTTCCTCCAGTAATCCCACCTACTGGAAAGAAATACTCCCACTGCAAGTCTCATTTCAGCTTCCAGCCAGTGTCTGGGAACTCTAAAAGGAGCTTTCATTGGCTACAGTGAGAAATAATGTCATGATGATTGAAGGAATATATCAAAGTGCAATACGAGGTTCCTCTATATGAACCCAGACTCATGTTTTTACCTGCGTGACGATGGAGTCCAACCCGCTTTGTCCCCAGGCGTAGTCCCCGGGGTTTGAATGTAGCATCCCGCTCCTTGGGA
>NW_017307720.1:87659-89736 GCF_000935625.1 Nanorana parkeri
AGGGTCCCATAGAGCGTCACCAGCGCTGATATTTACACAGCTCTGCCACACAGCACCACCCTGTCTTGTAGGGCTGGAGACCCGATTTTTTTTCCCTCTGCACCATAGTAACACTTATAGGTCTTGTCCCTCCCCCAGCCTGTGAAGCCGCATACCGAGGAGCTCAGCTGTCACTGATCTCTCCTCCTGTCGGCACGTTCCCTGTTAGCACGTGAGCACTGCAGCACACTATAATAGCTCCTTGTGCTTCTCCTTCTCTCAGTCTGAACTCTGCTATACAAGGACTGCAAGAGGCTGATACTGGATGGGCCTGCGTCTTTATTCAACCCCGTGCCTGCGCGTCTACCCCAGCGTCCCGTACCTGAAACTAAATGACAGTCCGATACCCGAATTCATCATCGGCCATTGACTAAAGACGATCGTCTGATGAATATTCAAACCGCATATTAGCTGGTTATATCGTACAATGTAAAAGAGTCCAAGCATACGTATTCTTCAGCATGCCCAAAGCCAATGATCAGAGTCCGAGCATACGTATTCATCAGCATGCCCAAAGCCAATGAGCTTTTGGGGGTTCTGAAAGGACTTCATCAGGGTTTCCATAGACTACCACTGAGTAAACAAACGGTTAAATAAGACAGACAGGTCCTCTTTAATCCTGAGCCCTGTGTGGACAGGCAGCAGAAAGTGAGAGTTTAATATTAAATTACAGGGACCGGGACTTGTAATCAGATCCCCGTCTGGATGAGCAGCACCTGTGCCCGGTCCCACCCGCCAGCTGCGCTCCGGAGAATTACTGAACCAGCAAAGCCAAGCTGAAACCCGCCGGAGCATGGCACCAACAGCGTTTTCAGGTACGGTATCCTGGGCTTCCAGCGGGCACAGATTCTGAATTTGTGTCACCTTCGGACTCATTTAGGAGCCTTTACATTTTATTTTGTAAATATTTGTGTCATTGAACTAGATAGAGATTTGCAGACTGGCCACTAGAGGGAGCTCTCAATGACTCACTGCAATAACTAAGTGCACCAATCCTTTTTGCCCCTTTGCCATGACCTAACCTACGGGGGATTGGGGGGTAAATGGGGGGAGAGACAGACCTCCACAGATGTATGCTCACCTAGATCCGACGGCCGTGGGCCGCCATGGTTAACATTCAGCGCAGCGAGTCTTTGTTGTCAGCACTTTACAGCCCCTCAGACTTCTATGGGACCATCTCCGGCCTCAGGGCACGGCTGCATAGAGTCTGAGGGGCTGTAATGCACAGGCACAGCCAGGACAGGGAAGACTGCCCACACATGGCTCAGGTTTAAAGAGGACCTGTCTATCTTATTTGCTGGTTCAGTCCAAGCCTGTCTATACGAGTCATGTGTATAGTGCCAGTGTATTCTTTTTACTGAGTACATGGAAACCTTGATGGAATCCTTTCAGAACACCCAAAAGTGCATTGGACTGTTTTCCTGTGGACATTCTGACTAAAACATGGATATGGACTCTCTACGTTGGTTTGCCACTTTCTGCCCCTTATACTGTATGATAGAACCAGTTAAAGGGTTATTCCACTTTCCCAGGTAAATGTGGGAAAATGGAATTACCCCACCAATCTGCCCCCTCTCCACCCCCCTGCATGCATCTGTGGAGGGGTGAGGGGGTTGGGTTAGGTCAGGGGAAAGGGGGTAAAGCAAAATGAGTGCACTTTGTTTAAAAGGAGGAGGAGCGCTGTGTGGGCGAGTATAAGGTGGTCAGTGGGCTTTAGAAGGGACCCCTTTGCCCTGAGCAGAAACACCAATGATGTAGGCAAAACACTCACCAGGAGAAGGGATGCGGTGACCCGGGTAGAGGTGGGTTGGCCAGGACCCCGGCAAAGATTTGCTGAATGATGCTGAAGAAAGAAATCAGAATTAGCGGGGAGCAGATAATAACTAGTGAGAAACATTTCAAGACGCCCAACACTGCCAACGGCCATCATGTTTAGTCCAAGTGTTGGGTGATGGTGGACCAGGAGTCTCGTGACCAGTCAGTCAAAGTGTTAGGTCATGGTGGGTAGGACAGTCCAGAAGTCTCCTGGCCCATCAAA